>NW_010966459.1:500746-539661 GCF_000463585.1 Tarenaya hassleriana
GTGTGCAATTTTAGTTAGATGTGCCAAAAAGACAGAAGAAGAAGCCGTCGGAGGCGGTCGCCGGCGGGCAGCAGCCGCGGAGGTGCAGCCACTGTGGGGTTCAGAAAACGCCGCAGTGGAGAGCGGGGCCTTTGGGAGCGAAGACGCTCTGCAATGCTTGCGGCGTCAGGTACAAATCGGGTCGGTTATTACCCGAATACCGACCCGCTTCCAGCCCCACCTTCTCGAGCGAGCGTCACTCCAACCACCACCGGAAAGTTCTCGAGATGCGGCGGAAGAAGGACCCGGTCGGCGGCGGAGAAGACATCGAACCCGGTTTGAACCTCCCGGTTCAGACCGCCTCGGTTGTCCCCAGTTTTTGAAGAATTAGGATCCGACCCGGTTCAGTCTTTTTAGGCCCCCCAGTTAGTGTCTCGTTAACTCTGTATATTATTTGAATTTTTTCCTGTCATGTTAGTCGCTGTAGACTGATAGCAACTGATTAGGCTCGGAATCAAATTATAGTTATGTACTCTTTGGTATTAATTTGGATTTTAAATTTATTTTCCCGCATGGAGTGAATTTGAAACCCTTGGAGGTTTTTTTCTTCGTGGAGGGCGTTGCAAAGGCAGTACATTAATGAATGGACCAAAGTGACACCATTATTGTTATTATTATGTGAAAAGCGTAGGCATGGGGCATATGGCGTTTCTTCGACGCCCGTTTTCTCTCTTTTTATAAATAAAAATTGTTCCGATTGAATTATTGAAAGTCATGTGTTCGTCGTTTTACTCTTTCCTACATGAAATCTCTGATTTTCACCATTCGTGATTTTGGGTCGTGTCTGTAATTGTATGGTAGTAAATCTGGTAATAGTTACATATACAGTGAAATATCCCCCAGAATAAGAACACGAAATCTCATATTTCATGGGTTTGATAAAAAAAAAAAAAATCTCTTATCGGAGGTAAAAAATCTCTGGCGATGCTATGCTTTATTTGTGTGTAAAATATGAAAATGGCCAATGATTACTCTTCATAGAATTTTTAAAAAATAACCAAAAGCTGTATCTATATTCAATCTCCGTTCACGCAAAAGTTTTACCTTAAAGTGGCATGCATGGCTTACAAATGATCACGTTTCCCAAATTACAAAAGCATTTTTTTTTGTAACAATATAATGTATCGACTTGGGTATTATCAAATGAGTATCATACAGCCGATATATTATATATATATATATATGTCTCATAAAATTTTGTGTAGGAAACCTTTAGAATTGGTTCGGGATGTTGCCATTTGTCAAACTCACATTCCGAAGGTCAACACCCACGTTACGTATAATGGGTTTCATTGTTCCCCTTCATGTATAAACAAAAATTATAAACTAGATGGACTCAACAATAGATATAATTAAATATTAAACGTCTGAATATAAGCATAAACATAACAACAGTAATAAATTATTTTTATTGCAATGTCTATAAAACGTCTAAATACGAGCGTTGGGTATCAATCGATGCTGGGAAAATTATTATAAGAAAAACGAGTGTTTCCATCATATTTTTAATAACGGGACTTGGACTCATATATGCTTATAATGTGAGGGTATGAGACTGTCCCAAGTTTAACTAAAACTAATTTGGATTTCTTTTAGCTATACACTCTTACATGACAATATATATTTATAATATCAATATTCACTCTATTTAATTATATAGTTTTTATTTCTTCCTTCGCTTGTTTTCCGTTGATGACTCCATATTTATAAATTAATGGTAACATGACAAATAACCACGAGTGTGATGATGATGATAATTATAAAGCTATTTATGATATAGTAGCACCGAGAGAAATATGAAACATATATAAACTAAGATATAATATGTATTCAACCGTACATTTAGTTATAGATAAATTAGTCTAAAAAAGGCTCTAATTTTTGTTTATGAAATGGAAATAGAAAATTATGATTTAATTAATTAATTAATGGAATCCCCTCTTTTACTATGTGATGAATATTATTTCGGTTTATAGATTTGTTTTTGTTATGCTATAATTGTAATTCCTCATCATTTCTTATTTTAGAATTTGAAGAATATACATTGTAACATTTTGTACCAAATATATATAGTTTTCTGATTTTTTTGAACTATATAAGATATTAGTATACCATATACTTCAAAGCGAAAAGGAGAAGTGTATCCATAAACAATAAATAAAACACTTAAAAAAGAAGAAGAAAACAGTAGATACCTAATCTTAATAAAATAGGAAAAAAATCCAGAGGGAATATAGAAACTCATCAAGAAATGATAGAAATGGAGATGTGGTAACAAAACATTACTCCACGTGTGCAATTTTAGTTAGATTGAGTTTAGATAAAGCCCTAATATGTAATTTATTTCTATAACCATAGTGATGAGATCATCCTTAAGGCATTGACATGAACATGCACAAAGGAAAATAAGTCAAGGTCGACTATCCCTTTGATCCCTAATTGAGAATTTTTGAATGCAGGATCATATATCACATAATACTCAATCCTTTGGTGGCCCAACATGACATGTGAGGCTGCCACATTCATATGGTGACATTATTTCTTTTGGTTCGTTTTACGTACCATTAATGGCATCTTGAGATACGGGAAGAGGAATGGATCGTTTCACGATATCAACCAGAAGGCTATTTACGTCATTTTATAAAATATATTTGCATGGCATATGTTTTATATTGGTGATCTCAACCCTTTCTCCGGACCAGATATGTACCCATAAATAACCGGTAAGTCTTATAACTGTGTCTGATTCCCTTCAGATTCTGTCCTTTATGGACCGATAATGGGGATCTATTTAAATTTACTTTTTTTTTTTATATAAGATTTGCCCCCAATGAGATTTGAGATTTGAACTCTGGGTTAGGAAACATTTTGTGCAATCCAACCATTAGACCACTCCACTTCAGTTAATTTAAATTTATTTTAATGCCAATTAATTTAAAATTTTATAAAGAAATTATTATTTTTAATTAAATGGATAGAGGCATGTGATCCAATTCATCTATGCATGGATCCGCCAATGATTAGACATAATAACAAGCTAATCGATTTGTGATTTATTTAGTTTTTACTCAATAACCGTTTATTTTCTTATAAGTTATTATTCTCGTTCGACGTTTGAGATGTGCAGCAGTGCAATTCTTATACGTTGTGTGTCTTTTAGAAAATGTTCAACGTCACAAACATGGATATCGTGGGCCGACAGGCCCACAAGTACTTACATGGGCTCATATAAGCCCATTTTGATTAATCGATTATCATAGGCCGACAAGCCCACAAGTATCATAGGTTTGATTTTTTTATAATAAATAGGATATAGGAGGGTAGGGTTGGTAATAAAATATGACATGAATGGTACGTCAGCTCTTCGTAACGAATCTTTGGGGGTTTTAGGGTTTAGCATGTGATTGCTCGTAAAATGGTGCTGTCGACGCGCTCTATCAAAGCCCACATAATTGACTAATTGGGCTCATCATAAGTGAAAAAAGATTGAAAATTAGAAGGAAAAAAAATGATATTTAATTTATCCCTTAACATGATTTACACCTTCCCAAATTTCTAATATTTTTTATTTCTTCCATTGGTTTCAAGTCTAATCATGAAATGATTCCCTTCGTTTGCGGATCCACACTCGATTTCGATACACACATTCACACTCTGACCACAAAATATTTGTTCTGAATACTGTATACTGAATTTAGTTGAATTTGATGGTTAAGTGTATGTTTATGTATATAATGGTCAAGGAAGTGAGAGCATACTATACAGCTTAAGTAATTTCAATTTGTGCTACATATAATAATACAATTATAATAATGTATGATTTTCTATGAAAAACTAGTTTTTTTTTTTATAATCCATAAATTCGCCGTATTTTTTACATAAAAATATCCGAAAAATTAATATGAATACATTTTTCCAAATGAAAATTTGAATTTGGATTGAAAAATAGCTTTGTTACCTTCTTAATCAATTAAAACCGTTCAATCTTGGTTATAAACATGAGTTGGTATTGGAAAATGATTTTTTTTTTTGTTTGTAAAGGGCAACAAAGAAAGACTCGAATTGGGCTCAAAGATTACCAGAAATCTTTCAATATATATATATATATATAATAAAAAATGATCTTACCGTTCTCTCATCCACACTTGGGTTGGAAATATAGTTATGTTTTTTCAAAACTAAACTGTATACAAAGAGACCTTTTCAAACGACTTTTTTATTTGCTGGGGGTTAAAAATACATTAAGAGCAAACCATAGTCCACACGAAAAAGAAGGCCACAGTCTCCCAAAAAACCGAAAACATATTCACAATCGAATTTAAAAACACCAACTTGTGTCTATTATGCCTTATATATATAAACCCCAACTCACATCTCCAAGCTCAGAACACTTCACGAGTGCTCTTCCCTATTTCTCTGCAATCCGATACCTAAAACCATTATCTCTAGAGCTACGACACATCTCTTTCAATATATAGAGAACCATGAACGTTACTATTCTAACCACGGCTGTACTCTCTATTATGATATTACTATACGGCGTCGTCTCATGGCTCCACCGCCGCCGTCTGCCTTACCCTCCTGGTCCGGCGGGACTTCCCATTGTCGGAAACTTCAACATACTTGACAAGATGACCCATCGCGGCTTGGCTGAGCTGTCCGAGCGGTTCGGTGGTCTCTTCCATGTCCGTGTCGGATTCCTCCACATGTTCGCCGTCTCTTCGCCGGAGATCGCACGTCAAGTCCTTCAGGTCCACGACGGCGTTTTCTCGAATAGGCCCGCCACCGCCGCCATACGTTATCTGACGTACGATCGAGCCGACATGGCGTTCGCGCACTACGGACCGTTTTGGAGACAGATGAGGAAACTGTGCGTCGTCAAGCTCTTCAGCCGCAAGAGGGCCGAGTCTTGGGCCTCCGTCCGAGACGAGGTCGATAAAATGGTCCGGCTCGTGGAGACTCACTCGGACCAACCCGTGAACGTCGGAGAGCTCATTTTCTCGCTCACGAGAAACATCATATACCGCGCCGCGTTTGGTTCGGCGTCCGACGAAGGCCAGGACGAGTTCGTGAAGATTCTTCAGGAGTTCTCCAAGCTTTTTGGAGCTTTCAACATTGCTGATTTCTTGCCGTTCCTCGGATGGATCGACCCGCACGGGATAAAGGGGCGAACCAAGAGGGCACGTGCGTCACTCGACCAGTTTATAGATACCATCATCGATAAACACGTAGAGAAGAAGAAGAAGAATAGAAGCACGGGCGACGGCGGTGATCCGAATGAAGACACAACTGATATGGTTGATGAATTGCTTGCGTTTTGTGGCGATGGAAATGCCGAAAATGAGTCGGCCGCTGACCCAAATAACACCATAGAGCTCACTCGGGATAACATTAAAGCCATCATCATGGTAACTGATGCTTGTTTCTTTGACATGCACAAAATGGTGAAATATTTTCATATTTTCGTTGCATTAAGTGTGAAAAAAAAAACCCTTATAATTATATGATCAGATATATCCATAAATCTAGACGGAAAAGAGAGAAACGCAAGCTTTTTCTCATGATATTCCTTCTAGTGTTGCGTTTCGACGTGAATTTGACCAAAAATCTTGGATTTCATAGGATGTGATGTTTGGAGGAACGGAGACAGTGGCATCGGCAATAGAGTGGACGATGTCGGAACTTCTCCGGAGCCCGGACGAGTTCAAACAGGTTCAGAGCGAGCTTGCCGACGCGGTCGGGCTCGAGCGGCGCGTGGAGGACACGGACCTCCCGATGCTCCCGTACCTAAAGTGCGTGGTGAAAGAGACCCTGAGGCTCCACCCTCCCATCCCTCTCCTCCTCCATGAGACAGCGGAGGATGCTGAAGTGGCCGGATATTTCATACCGAAGGGGTCGCGCGTTATGATAAACGCCTGGGCCATCGGCCGTGACCCGGCTTCTTGGGAAGACCCGGATTCCTTCAGGCCATCGAGGTTTCTGGAACAAGGGGCGGCCGATTTCAGAGGGAGCAGCTTCGAGTTCATCCCGTTTGGGTCGGGTCGGAGGTCGTGTCCTGGCATGCAACTCGGGCTGTATGCGCTTGAGCTGGCGGTGGCCAATCTTCTCCACTGTTTCACGTGGGATTTGCCGGATGAGACTAAGCCCAGTGAACTCGACATGGCTGACATGTTCGGTCTCACCGCGCCTCGGGCGAGTCGGCTTCTCGCCGTCCCGAGTAAGCGCGTCATCTACACGCTCTGACCCCACCACATCGCACGATCACGACGATGGAGATATTAATTTCCTCGTACCCATTTTATTTGCTACGACTGGATATATTACAAGGACTGCAACTGGTACTGGTTATATATTCCCACAAGTAATAACTGAGAAATAGAGATCCAAATAACAAATAAATTAATGGGCACAGCTTCCCAAAGTCCCAACCCCACCCACCTTCTTGATTGTGGACACGGCTACATTAGCCACTAACTCGTATTTATACTGCCAATTTAGTGTATGTATATGCCAAAACATGAAAACTTCAAGTAGCCCATCCGTGTTTCGAAAATTGAATTGCACTCAACATCAAGTCCGGAGTATGCGCCCTGATATTACCCCCTCAGAACTCCATCTTCAAGAACATTAAATGAACACAATAGTCTCCTAATCAGTTTTGTGGAGCATAGTAGAGGGTAATATTATACACATCCACATTGTTGTTTTTCATTTATTTGATAAACGCGAGAGGATCTGAAAGAGCCGAGAAGACGCTGTGGAGGGCCTTCCCTAATAAGACTCGGGCGGTCTCCCTTTGTGTTTGATCTAAAACCTTCTTCTTCAATCACTTTGGTCTCTTTCGGTATGGGGCCATGAGGTCGTCCACACTCTCTTTTACGTAGTTGCCGACTCTCTTCATGTTCTTCACCACCCCTGATGCGACCAGATTTGCGTTCCTTGTGAACCTGACGTATCAATACAACACATTATTTCTAGCTCATGAGCTGTACATCATTCTCTCCTATGGATGCACAGGTAATGACGTTTTTTTAATGCCTATTCCGGCATCAGAGCTCGATTGAATTGATTACCTGGTTAGGAAGCCATCCCCTGCGGCAGTTGCGGGTGTTGGTCTATGGGTCTGTCGTGGAGGAAATTCTCGAGCTTCTTGAATGTTACCCATGAAAAAAAAGGGTAAGTATGTAAAAGGAAGGACTTTTCAGTACAGGTGAAATCAGTCAATGAAGAAGATAAGTGTACCGTCTCTATTGTGAACATGAGCAGGAGCTGATGAAGTTTTCCCAGAAGTTACTCTTCTATCAGCTAGTATCTGCACGAACATAAACAAAGTGGTTCAAACACCTGAAACTCCCTTTTCTCTTTCGTACCAGTGATGAGAACCACGTTTGTAGCATACGTCTGATTTTAGCACCCTAGGAATTAAAATCCCTTCTTTTTGTCCAACAGAACGGATACACTCCAATGGAAGGATATTAAAGATGCAGATGAATCACAACAGATGTATGCAAGTCGATATGTCTATAGTGGCTGCAACAATCATAGGCATAAGTGTCTCTGCACTGTACACTAAAACGGCTGTAAAACTTAGATGTTTGCGAGCATTTATAAGCCTGTGTGAATGCAGCAATTGTAGAGCAGAGTGGTGGTGAATGTCAAACCTCAAGACCAACGCAGACAGGAAGTTGTGTCCTCCCATGTTGTTTAATCGCTGTTGAGTCTTTCTCAGTCACATACACTGAATAACCCAGGCATCCATAGTAGAAGTCTGCAAGGGTCCGCCCTTCTTTAGAAGCTTCGGCTTCTGATTGCCCGACAACGTAGTTAGGAACTGTCAAAGTAAGGCATTGTTGTCAGAGTACACTTGAGAAAACGGGAAACCAAGGTTTTTGAAGATCTTTTTCGTGGAACAATAACATGAGTAAAACCACAGGAACAAACAGAACTGTTAAATTTTGCACTCTCGGACGACGCCAAGACTCAGCCGCAAGTACCACAGATACTAAAGCGAGAAGAATTCTACCAAAACACTACCATAATTAATTGGGGACAAACATGAAAGGATGGTTTCGTGTGAATTACCAAACCAAGAAAGTAGCAGTGGGATGGAAAGCGATGATAAAATGGCACAACTACCTCACTTAGCCAGGAAAAAATCAACGAGATCCAATCCAATATTTGTGATAAAGAAGCAAAATCAAAAATAGAATATCACGATTCACCGTATAAGAAAATACTACCATATTTTCAATATCTCAATCATTTACCGCATACTCGCTCTTTCAGAAACCAATCCCTAGGGAAAAGAAAAGCGTCCAATGATGTTGGTGTATAGGTTTTCCTGGCCTAAAGAGAAGGAATTGGAGATAATAGCCTAGATTCAATGAAGAACGAGACAAAAGTAAGTCTCTGGAGCCCTAGAACACAAGCAGAGATAAATAACAAAAGGCGAGAAAAATAGATCTCAAAGGCGAACCCTAATCAGAAGAAAATCAAGAAAACGAGAAAGATGACGAATGGAAGAGATAATCAGGCGATCAATCGAGAAGAACGAAGCATTCAAAGGGAAACAGAAAGAGAAGAGGAACAGAAAATGACCACGACGAAGAGTACGAGGGACGCCGACGCAGCGAGGGTTGCGAGACTTGGATTTGAGAGCGGAGGAGTAATAGAGATAGCCTTTGCAGGATCTTCCCTTCTCCGGAGATCCTCTGGCTTGCTGGTGCTCAGATTTATCTTCCATTATCGTTCTCTTCCCTTCCTCGCTGGAATTCTCATTCATCGTAACTCTCTCTCTCTCTCTCTCGCTCACACTTGATGCTATGGAGAATTTTGAATGTATCTCCTATCTACCGTTCATCGCCAGACTCTCGTTCGATCGCCTCCCGGTTTTTCTTTCACGGTGACCTCTCTTGCTGTTCCAAGCTTTCTTCTCTTGTATGGACAAAAAGATGTCGTTTTGAAGGGGAAAAAATATTATTAGACAGGTAAAGGGGACAAACAGGCCTAGGGTTCAAGATGGGCCAGTGGCATAGCTATTTCTATGCATGGAAACTGGACATTGGACATCATTGTTATCATATAGGGTGTTGGGCCTTTTTTATGAGAATTAATCCCTTAGGTCATTGTTAAATATTCTTTTTTTGAATTTGACAAAATTTTCTAAAAAAAATCAAATTGAGGATTTATATAGAACATTTTTAGAATTTGAGAAAATGACAAATTTTCAATTTTTGTGATTTTACGAGATTGAACATTTTTTTTAACGATCTGAGTAGATACTAGATTGTGATCGTGTTGTGTTGCACTGACACTGTCCTAAGTGTATTCAAACGTGGTGGATAACAAAAACCGATGGAGAATGGGAAGGTCAAAAATGATATTTCCGTCGCCGGGACTCGAACCCGGGTCTCTCGGGTGAGAGCCGAGTATCCTAACCAACTAGACTACGACGGATTTTGAAGTATCCAAATATAAGTATTTATTTGATCAAGGTGGTGGTTTCTTGTCTATCCGTTGCAAAACATCAGTTTCTCTGGATGGTTCCGCCCAGGCAAAGTAAACCTACCGTCGGATTTTGCTCATCGGCTCGGCAATACCTCTCCTCTCTTCTGGTACCCTATCCATGTATATTTTCTTTTTCTTTCAATTTCTCTGTTTCCATTTGATTTCAACTCTGAAGCCAGCTTTGCCTCTGTGGAGTAAGACTCGGCCTTTTGGTTCGTTTTGGTTGACATCAGTCTTCCGGGATTTAGACTTAATTAGTTTTTTTTCCCTAATTGATCGTTTGAAGTTCGTAAATTTCGCTTCAGTATCGGGCTAGGAGAGTAAACCCATGAACCCCTTTGGATGTTCTAGCGTTTTTTTATTGCGCCATTTACCTTAGTTTCTGGGAATTTCTCTCTAGATTGTGTATAGCATTTGTACAAGGGGAGGAAGATTTCAACCCTTTAGATGTTTGCTTATGATGCTTTCGGATTTTATGTCTTCCTCGGTTTCACATTTCTTGCTTGCACGATTCGTACATTTAGGGTTTAAGGCTTTAAGATCGTGGGTCTGAGGGAAAGCTTCAGAGATGAGCGCGTCCGGATTAACTGGTACTCCTCCCAGATGTTCCCTCCGGTGGCCTTCATATCGTCTTCGGACGTCTCAGAGATGCTTTCAAGCTTTTCCGGGACTTGGAAAATCAAATAGTCGGAACCCCGCCCGGCTTGTTCATGAGAGGTTGGCCTTATGCTTATCTTTCTGGCTTTTGAGCTATTGTTAGGCTCGTTTGCTCTTTGTCATGGCTATATGCATTTCTTGTTGCCGGGCTCAAGCAGGACTTATTTGGAATCTCCTACTCGACGAGGTGAGGCGAGGCTCCGTGATCTCATTGCCCGTGCCATGAGTGCCTCATTCGGTGATATGGCTGATGACCCAGGTGGTAATACCTAATTTTGACACATTCATAATTCTGAGTTAAGATTTCTAGTAATGTACATTTACTCCCTGTCTGGTCCCTGTCTGGTTATGCCTTAATTATCGGTGACGGTCATTTAAGTGATGTTCAGCAGTGCAACTTTTGTTGCTTTAGTTTGCCTTTTGCCCGGTATTGCATATGTCTTCGTTGAATATGTTGTCGGTCACTCAGGCTATGATCAGAAATAAAACATAAGATTCTTTAGTAATGGGCTCTGACGGATAGATCACAATTCTGAGTTCAACTACGCGAATTAAGCGTTGCTAAACTTGTGCAACTTATGGTTCTGTAGTGATGGGCTCTGATGGTTTTTGCTTGTTATTCAGGTTCGACCGTCTTCCCTCGGATCAATGTGAGAGACCCATACAAACGCCTTGGAATAAGCCGAGAGGCATCTGAGGCTGAGATTCAAGCTGCAAGGAACTTCCTCATTCAACAGTACGCTGGGCACAAGCCCAGTGTGGACGCGATTGAATCGGCTCATGACAAGATTATCATGCAGAAGTTCTACGAGAGAAGGAACCCGAAAATCGACATCAAGAAAAAGGTCCGCGAAGTGAGGCAGTCCAAAGTTGTTAACTTTGTATTCGAGAGATTCCGAACTCCGCCCACCGCGTTCATCGTCAGAACGGCTGTGACTTTCGCCGTTCTCGGGGTTCTTACTGTTCTGTTCCCGACGGAGGAAGGGCCCACACTGCAGGTTGGGTTATCGCTAGGGGCTACAATGTACTTCATCCACCAGAGGCTGAAGAGCAAGCTCCGGACTTTCCTTTACGGGTAAGCTTATACTGGTCGGAAACATCGGATCTAACTGGTCGGAATTTGGTTATGACGAGAGAGTTGCTGTCGTTGTAGGGTTGGAGGCTTTGCGTTGTCGTGGCTGCTGGGGACGTTCTTGATGGTATCTGTGATTCCGCCGTTCATCAAAGGGCCCAGAGGTTTCGAAGTCATGTCCTCCCTCCTTTCCTACCTCTTCCTCTGGATTGCCTCCACTTACCTTCGCTGAGCCATTGCTGTTGTTTTCTTCTCTCTGGGTTTGTTTTTTTTTTTTTTGGTTCACGGAAACTTCCTCCATTTTCACCTGTTTCCAGTGGAGAAATGAAATCACTGAAGTGAACAAAGACGGACAAGGTTGCCTTCTTTCAGGCGAAACCAAAAGTTATTTTGTAGATTTAGTTATAACATTTTTATGAAATGAATTGCTTTATACCAACTTAAACAATTCAAGTTTGTGGTATGAAATGAATCGGGTGCATTTTATCGCCTAAGAAGATGTATTACTTTTTACAACATGAATCAATCTTTACATCATTTTCCCTTGTCCGTAATGGTCTCCCTGTCTTTTCCCTGCAGTTGAAAGTCTCTAGTAGGAGTGGAGGCAGCCACGTGGCACAGAAAGGTAAACCCAAAAGTATTAATGGGCTACTCTATTCAGGCCCAAATGTTTTTGCGGCTTTTCGGCTTCCTTTTATGGTCACACACACATCCTCGATAGGGCAGAAAATAAAATAAAGAACGATTTTTGTCACCGTGTAATGATAAATGCTTATATATTTTCGGATGGAGAATTTGTGGGGCGTTGACTATATATACATACATACATATTAATTCATGTGCCGCGACATTATTAGAACTGCGTAATTTGTCCACATCTTCATGTGCATGCATGTCCCTGTATTCTTTGAACTTTCACCGACACCGATCATATACACATATACACATAAGCGATAAAACATGAGTCCTCGACCAAACATTTGTGTCCAAGGAGTGGCATATAATTTAATGTATTTGCCGTCCTCTCATTTTCTATCATTTTTTATAGCTGAATTATACTTTTTACCGATACGTCGATCTAGAAGTCATATAATATATGAAATTACCAATAACAATAAGTGTCTGTCCTGTCTCGAATTCGAATCCCATATTGGGGAGGGAGCGCATAATTCAAATCATATAGCTGTCTTCCGACTCCGAGATTAGTCTGGACCTCGACTCAGTAAACCCGATTATCCAAAAAAAAAAACAATAAAAATCACAAAAATCTAAAATTTAATAAAAACAGCTTTTCGTCTACAAACTAATTCTTTATTTCTTTGTTATAGATATATTTATCATAAAACTGGATTCGTACGTAGATATCCATTACATCTGTTAGTCTAACCACTGGAGGCAACTTATATATATATATATATATAAATTATTGTAAAATGTGTGTGTGTGTGTTTTGTTTCTTCAGACGTAAGAAAAAGCCTAGAGGCAACTTTTCATACATGCACATGCATGCATGGGCCACGAAAATAGACGAAAAAAGACATGGGGATGGGACATGACATGGGTTTTGGAGGCCATGTGGTATGGTTCTCTCTCTTTTATGATTAATTTAATGTCACTTCTCGGTGGGGCGAAGACCAAAATTTATAAGCACCCCCACCACACCATCCTATATATTAATTAGAGACACTCAGCTCATTTGATTCCTCTCTTTCTTCTTTTCATTGTATTATTCATTATAATTCAAAATTATCCTAAAAAAACTATGTTATGGAGTATAAATTAATAAAATTGATTAATCATTCGTACTAATTTTGGATATAAAAGATCAAAACATTCAAATCCATGTTTGGATAGCGCCTTATGTTTATTTTATTTTATTTTACAGGGACAATATTATGGAAAACTAAACCTTTTTGTTTTGGTGAGACCTTTGCTTGCAAATGCATTTAGTTAAGTTAGATTCCTTGTTGTTAGTCACTTCTTGTTCCATGAAGTTCGATAAGTTTAATTTCTTTTTCACGATTTTCAATTTCATGTATGGTCATATTTTGTATAAATAGTAGGTGATATATAATAATTGTATTAACCGAAAACGATGTGATTATTCAACTCAAAGCTGATTACGACCAATTCAAATTTATCTAATTTATTTATGCATGAAAGTTTACATCATATATATATATATATATGTTCACAATTAAAACTAGAAAAATTGTTCCTCTAGAGAAATAATTTCTTTTATTGTTGTAAATATGAATAATGGCAAAGATATGTTTAGATTCTAGGTAATAATAGGTTTGTTGTTTTTTTTTAGCTAATTTGTAAATTTTAGATTTGAAATTGAAATGGAAAATCTTAAAAGGTTGTGTGAGTTCATTAGAAAACAAAGGGCAAAAGAGTAAATCCAGCGGTGGAGTTTATTTCCTTTGGCGCGGCAGTTTTTAAGTCGGAAGGCTAATAATAATTTTTGCTAATTGCAATTAACCAACGACGAGACGGGGAAGAAGAAGACTCCATTAACAATAACAGCTTCGCCAGTCTTGTTGTCGAACGAGAGAGAGAGAGAGAGAGAGAGAGTACCTGGCGTTCTCTCGATCTCTTTCTCCGGATTTTTCTCTGTTCCATTCTGATTAGGAATATCGTCGTTTCTGCAAATTTCCTTCATATTGCGTCTGTTTTCGGTGATCTAGGTCTCATCTCTTATTCGGAGCTACGCGCCGTTGGAGGTAAGAATTTTTTTTTGTTTTTTTGGAAATTCGGATAGTTTCTCCCCCAAATTTTGTAAGTTTGTTCTGGATTTTCATAGATTCATTGATTTTAAGGTCCTCTTCGAGCCGGTGAGAAGCCTTCCATTTTTTTTTACCGAAGCTTAGATTCATGTCTCGTGACGCTCATTTTAGTAATTTCGCACCTGAAATTTCAAATTTCTCCTCGAGTTAGCTCATCATCTCCAAAATCTCGATATTTTCTGTAATGACAAGAGTTTAGATTTGGCTGAAGCTAATCTTTTCCAAGGATCAGTTTGCAATTGTGTCATACTGTCCCTTTCTCTCTCTCTCTCTCTCTCTTTTTTTTTCAAATTGATTTTCGGGATCTTGCGGTTGGATTTTCTTTGTTGATTGGAAATCAGGTAGTAGTAGTCAAATACCCTGTTAATGACAAGTCCTCCCCTCGATGCACATGGATTTACCAAAGATTCTTGGCGCCAGATCGAACATTCTACAAAAACGGCTGTGAGATCTTAAAAAATATTATCAAAGCGTCGAAGGTAATGTATATTTCTTGGTATTTTGTTTGTAGCGACAAAGGGAAAAAAATATTGCAAGTTTGAAACTTTTGCAACATGCTGGGAAGACTTTGACAGACTGTAACAGAGGGGGACCATACCACAAAACTCCAATTTCTCCATTGGATATTATATGAAGTTTCGTTTGTTTTTCTCTCGAAGAATGAGGAGAACAAATCTCTGTTACTGATTACGCTTATGCATTCTCTGCGACAATTTTTGGATAAAAAATGGACCAATATTGTTCTTTAGCTAGAGACATGGAATCAGACAATATTATTATTGACGTCAGGGATCGCCATGATTAAGTTATTGATGCAATAATTGGAGTTGTCTCATAATAGCAGACTTTGCCCCTATATATGATGCTGCTGTTGTGATTTCTTGGTTTAGGTGTGGAAAGGAAGGTCAGGGATGAAAATGGCTGGGGAAGAGGATCAGATGCAAGGACAGAGTGGTAGAGAGGAGAAGATTTTTGTTTCTGTTCGTTTGCGACCACTGAATGAGAAGGAAATTGCAAGGAATGGTGTGTCAGACTGGGAGTGCATCAATGACACTATGATTATATACAGGAGCCATCTTTCAATTTCTGAGCGCTCCATGTATCCTTCTGCTTACACTTTTGGTAAGAAGATGCTCACATTGTACCCGTTTCTTTTATCAAAAGCCAAAATGCGTCCTTATATGTCTTTGCTGAGCTATCCTCTGCCTCTAGACAGAGTGTTTGGCCCTGAGAGCTCTACGAGGCAGGTGTATGAACAAGGAGCCAAGGAAGTCGCTCTCTCGGTTGTCGGTGGGGTAAATGGTATGGCACGTTTCTTTCTGGATGCTAGACTTGCTAATCTATCTCTTGTGTGATACATATGGATTTCATCTAATTTTCAGCTAGTGTCTTTGCATATGGGCAAACAAGTAGTGGAAAGACCTACACTATGATTGGAATCACTGACTATACCATGGCTGATATATATGACTACATTGACAAGGTAAAGAAAGATTTTCACAAATATTTTACTACAGCCCATTCTTCCCTTGTAATTCTTTACCTGTTTCCTGCAGCACAAGGAAAGAGAATTCATTGTAAAGTTCTCTGCGATGGAGATCTATAACGAGTCTGTGAGAGACCTCCTAAGTACGGACAATAGTCCACTAAGACTTCTAGATGATCCTGAGGTAAGTGTCATCCTTGCATCTTATGGAACTCGTCTTTGGGTGATCTCACATGCCGGCAAGTTGCTTTTCGGCAGAAAGGGACAGTTGTTGAGAAAATCACCGAGGCAACTCTGCGGGATTGGAATCATTTCAAGGAGCTTCTATCTGTCTGTAAAGGTTAGGAGAATCGAGATTGATGGTTCTTGCTGCTGGTGATGTTGTATATCAGTTTGAGTGCTAGTGATGTTTTACATCATTTTGAAACAAACTAACCGTTGCAGCTCAAAGGCAAATTGGAGAGACAGCTCTGAATGAAGTGAGCTCAAGGTCTCATCAGATTTTGAGATTGGTAAGGTGTCTTGCTGGTTTATGTTTCTTTGTTTTTGAACTTTTTGCTGAGCAATATATTTTTTACAGACTATTGAAAGTACAGCACATGAGTATCTAGCCAACGACAAATTAAGCACCCTCACAGCAACAGTGGTGTGTACTTCTGAACTTTCCATCACATAATTCAGGTCAAAAAATAAAATGATTGAAATCCATGGAGTAACTATATATCCCGCAGAATTTCATCGATCTCGCTGGAAGTGAACGTGCATCTCAATCACTATCAGCTGGCACAAGATTGAAAGAAGGTTGCCATATTAACCGCAGTTTACTGACACTGGGAACTGTCATTCGTAAGCTAAGGTTAGCCTGTACAGATCTTTAGCCTCTAGGAATTCTTTGTTTCCTGGCAACCCTAGTCTGCCCTTTGTTCTTTTTAGTTTACAAATAAGAATTCCTCTTCTGTTTAGATTGTTGAACAGTTTTCATTTTACCTAAAAGCTGAGTTCTGTGGCTCGCCCATTGAATCAATCAGTAGATTGCAGGCCTCAACATCTCAAGTGTTGTGCTCCCTTTACCATTTATCAACTCCTGGATACAATGTATTCTCCACATGACTGGCTCATATGCCTACCTTTTAATGCAGCAAAGGGAAAACAGGGCACATTCCATTCAGAGATTCAAAGCTGACACGGATACTTCAGTCGTCCTTGGGAGGAAATGCCCGAACTGCAATAATCTGCACAATGAGTCCTGCAAAAATCCATGTTGAACAATCCAGAAATACACTGTTATTCGCAAGCTGTGCTAAGGAGGTGACTACAAATGCACAAGTCAATGCAGTGATGTCTGATAAAGTTCTGGTAAAACACTTGCAAAGGGAGTTGGCTAGACTTGAGAGTGTGTTGAGAAGTCCTGGTCGAGCTTTTGTTGAACCTGACACAGCTGCTTTACTGAGGGAGAAGGACATCCAGATAGAAAAGGTGAGTAAGTATAACTTAATCAGCTTACTGAGATCTCTGAAAACAAATTCTAATAAAACTATATTTCCCGAATCGGTATATTACAAGATCATCCTTTGTTTTTCTACTGGCAGCTACATTTATATTTCTACTGCTAGTGACTTGAATTTTGGTCTTTTGCATTGCTATCAGCTGAATATCGAGGTATTCGAACTGAAGCAGCAATTAGATTTCGCCCATTCTCAGATCGAGGGTTTTAAACGAATTGTAGGAGAAGAAACACATCCAGAAAAAGAGA
Source organism: Tarenaya hassleriana (assembly GCF_000463585.1). NCBI lineage: Eukaryota > Viridiplantae > Streptophyta > Magnoliopsida > Brassicales > Cleomaceae > Tarenaya > Tarenaya hassleriana. The sequence continues at coordinate 518,050 of NW_010966459.1, forward strand.
CATCATCAACAGAATCGGTACAAGCAAATATCTATCTTTTTCACTATTTTAATTTACGGAAGGATGAATACACCTTGTTGCTGCCTACTCAATCAAATTGTTTTTTTCTCCCTTGCTTCAGATGGTGATGGAACATCAATACCCCAAGCTGCGTGTACGTAAATCATGGGATTCTTCTGAAATCCCAACACCAGAAAGCCCCGTATCAGCTCAGCCTTTCAGTTTGTCTCCACGTTCAACCGAGCACAGTTATGATGAGAATGTTTTCCAGCTTTCAGATCTCAGAATTGATTCCAGGACAAGCAGTCCACCTCAGCCCCTTTCATTTGGAACTCCAGGAGAGTTCACCGATGTTCGACTTCGTTTTTATGAGACAGAAACTAACGAACAATCTGATGTTCACAAGGAGGAAACTGCAGATCAACCTCGTATTCATCGGGATCAATTTCTTGAGCTCGATGAACAGCCTGACAGGAATTCAGAGGACAGTTGCGTTGAAGTTCGATGCATAAAAATGGAGGAGCCAGGTATTGGCAGATATCCTGAGCCAAATACGATGGAGTGCATTCCAAACCAACATGAAGAAACTAGTGCACTACTGGTGGCTGAAGCAGATTCGGAGAGCGTAAGACCACCAACAGAAGCTGAGGACGAAGAAGAAAATGTAAAGGAAATCAGCGACATCTCTCTCCGACCAGAGGAAGAAAGAGAACCCAGCAAAACGCCACCACAATCTGTTTTACCGTCTCCTGACAGATCTTTTCCTCGGCAGCTTGATGGAGAAATGTCTAGCCTCAGAGGAAACTCGACACATCCAGATTTCATCACCCCTTCTCCCGAGAAACCCTACTCGTGGCTTCTTGGGAGAGATTCACATACATTCAGAGGCATGAGGCTGATGAGGAGCAGAAGTTGCAGAGCAAGCTTTACATCAAACTCTTCCTTCTCTTGGTTTGACAAAGATGAGAAGAGCGAAAACACTCCCCCAAGCTGGTACGAGAAAGAATTCGTTAGAACAACCGAGAGCAACCAGACAACACCCACTTTGCAATGTAACTTCAGGGATGAGAGGCCGCTGCTGGACAATTTTAGGAGCAGTGCTACTTGGTTTGAGAAATCTTCGAGTAGAAGACCTGTGAGTACCCAAACGATGGCCACTGCTTCACAGTGTGGCATCAATAACGGGATGTCATCGCCAAATGAATCGCAGGCTTCCCACTCTGAATCCTCCATGTTTGAGCTTCAGAACTACAAAGCGAGAGTTCAAGACAACGAGGAGAGAACTGTGGAAGTGGGAAGTCATGAGACTGTTGCTCAAAAGGACAAGCGAATGATCCATTGTCTGGTTAGGCTTTTGCTTACTTGGTTGACCGAAATTGCTTCCTCCTGGATATTATTTTTTGGTTTTGTCGGTTTGCTTAAGAGTCGATCTAAATCAAAGAGGATCATGCCAAGGTGATTTTATTATGTTTTTGTGGTGCAGATGGATGACATACAAAACAAGTCCATGACGACTTCAAAGACTTACAGGGATGCAGGGATGGATCCGATACATGATTACTTAACGACACCGTTGAATTGGACAATGGAGTTCAAAAGGCTGCAGAGGGAGATAATAGAGCTGTGGCATATATGCAATGTGTCGATGGGCCACAGAACCTACTTCTTCCTTCTATTCAGAGGGGATCAAAAGGATTGCCTGTACATGGAAGTAGAGCTCCGGAGACTCAATTACATCAGAGAATCGTTCCACCATGGTAGCAAAACCATCGAAGAGGGACGCTCTCTTTCCCCAACGTCCAGGTATTGAACATTATTATCGTTTAGTTTTCGTGCATTTACGAATATCATAGTTAGTTGATAATCTGCTGGTACATGAGATGGAATGATAAACAAAATCTGAGCACTTTGTGATTAAAAAAAAAATGGGGCAGCATGAGGGCGTTGAACAGGGAGAGGTACAAGCTGAGCCAGATGATGCAGAAGAAGCTGTCGAGGGAAGAGAGGGAGAACTTGTTCCTGAGATGGGGGATAGGGCTCAACACGAAGCACAGGCGGCTCCAGCTGGCACACCGGCTCTGGTCGGAGACCAAAGACTTGGACCATGTCCGAGAGAGCGCCTCCGTGGTGGGGAAGCTCCTGGGCTTCGTGGACATGGACTTGGCCTCCAAGGAGATGTACGGTCTAAACTTTTCAATCAAACCCCCACTTCCCAAGAAGAAATCCAGCAGGTGGAAACGCAGCGTTCTTTCTCTCTCTATTTTATAGCGACCCTTCATCCATCCATCCATCCCTCCCTCCTTGTTCAGGCTTTGTTTGAGTGATTCTTCTGATCTTGATGATATCTTAGTCCTCAGCTTAGTGACCATCGGTAGTATTATTTAGTGGCTTCTCTGATTGCAAAAAAAAAAAAAAAGGTTTGAAAAGGATTTGCTTCTGTAGCGCTCTTGTAAGTAGGTGGTAAACTGATTTTTGGTATTGTGTCTGATATCAAGAACCCAGGAGCCATGCTTGAAGGATATATATATTCTGATATTGGTTGTAAATTTGTAAGTAATTACTCTGTCAAATTTTGCATCTGCTCCGTAAGATTTTAGATGAATCTCATGCGTATGAAAGTGGAAAGGATCATATCCTCCCACTGACTGACTGACATACTTTCGTACGACGTTCCACACAAGAACATTTAGTTTGGGACAACCCAAACCCAACGGAAGCACAAAAATAATGCTAAACTGTCAGAGGGTGTCTCATTTGTATCCACTTGGGGAAGAACTAACTACAAAACAAAGGGGGTTTTGTTTGTTCCACTTGGGGAAGATCCATATATATATATGATGTTATGCCATGTGCTTCCTTTGCCTTCGCCAAATGAATCACAGATCCATCTCTGCAGACGCAACGGCGTCTTTTTTTTAAAAAAATATTATTACTGTGTAGAATAATGTGTGGAGCACAAAATATCGATACATACTATATCGTTTTAGTTGGGCATTATATCAAAAATACCCTTAAAATGCTACTTCTACTTCAACACCTACCCTTGTGACCATGTGACCACCTACCCTTGTGACCATGTGACCAATGTGATGGAAATATAGTGTGGTCACATATTGATCTCATTGTTCATAACGTTAAATTTATGATGTTTTAATCAAATGATTAGTAAGATATACAAGGTATGAACATAATGAATTAGTGTGATCACCATAAATTTAACGTTATAATCGATAAAAATCAAAATGTGACCATACTATATTTCGGTCACATTGGTCACATGTGACCTGGGTAGGTCTTGAAGTAGAAGTAGCATTTTAAGGGTATTTTTGATAATGGCCCTTTTAGTTGTGTGAAAACAAAATGACTCTGTTCCGTGCATGCACAATCAAGTTGAACTAAATCGTAACTTACGGATAGGAGGCCGCACAAAAAAAAAAACAAGAAATTTAAAATTAAATCCAAATCATCAGATAATGATTAAAGTTGAAGGTAGGGGTGTCGGATCAAGGTTGCTGCTGAGGATCCATGTAACCAGCATCCACGAGCACCTTCTCCCTCTTGGCCAGCTCCAGATCTTCCTCCACCATCATCTTCACCAGCTGCTCGAACCCTACTCTCGGCTTCCACCCCAACTCCTCCTTCGCCTTCCCCGCGTCTCCTTTCAGGTTATCCACCTCCGCCGGCCTGAAGTATCTCTTGTCTATCTCCACATGGTCTTTCCATTTCAGCCCCACGTACCCAAACGCTACCTCCAGGAATTCCTCCACTGTGTGCGACTCCTCTGTCGCCACCACGTAATCGTCCGCCTTCTCCTGCTGCAGCATCAGCCACATTGCCTCCACGTAGTCCCCCGCGAATCCCCAGTCCCTCGATGCCTGGAGGTTTCCCAGGAATAGCTTCCGCTGCAATCCCACCTTGATCCGTCCCACCGCCCGAGTTATTTTCCGAGTCACGAAGTTCTCGCCCCGACGCGGTGACTCGTGGTTGAACAGAATACCGTTGCAGGCGAATAGACCGTAGGCTTCTCGGTAATTGACGGTATACCAGTGAGCCGCGCACTTGGACGCGGCGTAGGGAGATCTCGGATGAAACGGTGTGGTCTCGGACTGCGGAGGCGGAGTGGATCCGAACATCTCGGAGGATCCGGCCTGATAGTACTTGACGATCCGGCCAGTGGCGGAGATGTGAGATCTGACGGCCTCGAGGAGGCGCAGAGCTCCAGTAGCGACGACATCGCCCGTGTAGTCCGGGATCTCGAAGGAGACTGCGACGTGCGACTGAGCGGCCAGGTTGTAGACCTCATCGGGTTTGATGACGTCGAGCCACCGGCGGAGCGAGGAGGCGTCGGTGAGATCGCCGTAGTGGAGCTTCATGCGAGCCTTGTGGATGTTGTGAGGATCGACGTAGATGTGATTGATTCGCTGCGTGTTGAAGTTGGACGACCGGCGAATAAGGCCGTGGACCTCGTAGCCTTTGCCAAGCAGGAACTCCGTCAGGTACGATCCATCCTGACCGGTAATTCCGGTGATCAGAGCTATCTTCCTCGGCATTGCCGCGGCGATGGAATCTCCGTTGGGAGTGGTAACGGAGTCGGATCTGGATCCATCGTTCTCGGACGCCATTGATGTGACTGGGATCTGGATTGTTCAGATGGATCGTGTCGGTGTCGAAATTGGGGAGAGGAGAGAGAGAAAGTGTACGTTAGGAGATGTGAGGCCAACCAGTGACAAGGGAAGGGGACGTGTTCTGTCAGCTCCGACTGGGTTTATATAGGAATGGGCGCAGCATGAAGACGGAGGGTCAGTTTCGTCATTTACTAGGGTGAAAGGGAACGGGAATGCCGCCCGTAGCGTTTACATGAATTGGAAAAGATAAAAGAGACATAAATTAAGATGGGAAGAAAGAAATGGGTGAGAGGTGGCGGACACGTCAACCGGCACTGATAATAAATCATAATATTATAACCATGTACATAAATAAATATATAAAACTAGAACCCATTTATCGTTCACGTGGATTCACGGTTGGGCTTTAAAGCATTTATTGGACACGGAGCCCATCACCCATTTCATCATTAATGGGCTTATGGGTCGCTCACATATATTTATGGGCCTTTCAATTTTGGCAAAAGTATGGTTTTGATTTTAGGTTGGGACAACAAACGCTAAATAACTTTATAACAGAAAATCCAGTAAAACAATCAGACAACAAATATGCAAAACTCTTTCTCCATGCCATGGCACTTAAGTCCACAAAGTTCCAACATCAAAACTTGTTCTGAAGTAACAGACAAAAGCAAACGGTCCCAGAAGATTGTGAAACAATAATATAACCCAAGAAACAAAACCGAGAGGAAAGCTCTTACAATCAAGCCTAGTCGGCCTTGGCAGCAGTGGCGGCGGCTTGACCTCTGAGACGACCGGTTCTCCTCGCAGCAATGAGACCAACCTTTTGACCAGGAGGGGCATCACGTCTGACTGTGCTGGCGTGACCAATGTGCTGGTGGTTACCTCCTCCATGAGGATGTTCAACTGGGTTCATCGCCACACCACGGACCTTCGGCCAGCAGTTTCTCTTCACTCTGAACTTGTGGTAGGCATTTCCGGCCTTGAGGAGAGGCTTCTCCGTTCTTCCTCCACCGGCAACTTGGCCAACCATGGCTCTGCAACCACTCGGTACAATCTTCTTAGACCCAGATGGGAGCTTGATCCTGCCAGAGTAAAAGATCATTCAGTGTTATTGACCGAACTTTAGTCATAAATAATAAGACTTGCTAGCTTGTGGTAGCCATATACATGTATATATTGTAAGACAGACATTCGATTAATTGTACAAAAATCTCCAAATTCATGCGAACGACCCCAAATAAACTTGGGATTAAGGGCATGTTGATGTACAAAAATACCCAAAATATTATTTGGCAAATTCTTATGATCGTAATGTAATGCCTGGATTAGTCCTACAGATGGCGAAAACACCAACTGATTCCCTAACTACACCAACCTACAGGTGTTCTAAACTCAATCTGGATTGTTGGACATAAATGGCTCCCCAGATAGAATGGCATACAGCTTGGTGAAACACGATAGAGAAACAGAAACAAAGAAATCATACTCACAATGTTAAAACGCATAAAGTACAGATAGTTAAACTGAGAAAGAAATCATAAATGGATATGCAGTTCTAAGATCCGTTCCCATTTCACAGACTCGAACAAACTACCCGCACGGATCCAGAGCAACAAAACAGAAAGGTAAACGAACAAACAGCAAACCACAAGCGGTAAGAGTCACACCTGGTGGTATCGTTGTCAGGATTGTGGGCGATAACAATAGCGTAATCACCGGAAGCCCTAGCGAACACACCACGATCGCCGACATGATGCTCGACGTTGCAAACGACAGCTCCCTCAGGAATGGACCTGAGAGGAAGAACATTGCCGACAACGAGAGAGGCCCTCTTACCACAGTACACGAACTGACCGGTGTACATACCCTCGGCGGCGACGAAGAGTTCCTTCTGCTTCTTGTACCGGAAAGGATGTCGGAAAACGACCCGAGCGAGCGGAGCACCACGGCCTGGATCGTGGATGATCTCCGTCACGACACCCTTGAGATAACCATTGCGCTCGCCGAAGTCGAGGCTCCGGAACTTCGCAGGACCTTTGCGGTGGTGCGTGTGGGACTTGAAGACCGAACCAGCACCCTTACGCTGAGCACGGATTACACGACCCATCGCCGACGCCGGTTTCTGCTACCCCCGAGTTGGTCAGATATCGTGGCGAAAATGAAGATGGCTGCATATATATGTGTGCGCTCAGAAACCCTATTTCGCTGCAGGGAACCCTTATTTTTTAAGTGGGCTGGGCCGAGCATAAAATTTAAATGTAATGGTTGGCCCAATAATATCAGGGCCCATTTAATACTCAGCATTTTTAGGCCCATTTGTAACAATATGAGACATACTTGAAATTTAAAATTAACACTAGGGGGTTTTAGTAGATATAATTAAATAATTGTCATTTTATTAGTTGAATGTTAATGATAATTTAAGTATTTGGATTTCTGTGCTATTTATTTAGTTATGTTGTTTTGACTTTATTTAAAGAAAAGAGATGAGAGAGAGAGCTGACTTTCTTGGCTAATTTGATATTAATTTGAGATGAGAGAACAAACCTCAAAATAAAGAGAAAAAAAAATTTGAAAATTAAACGGTGGGTGCAATTCATAGCACATTTGTTTCTTCTGTTTAAATAAAACCTAACCCTATCCCACAACTCCCCGCTCAAACCCTACTTTTATAATATTTCCAAGGCGGGCCTATATGTATATATGTTGTCAATAATATCTTGTGTTGATTAGTGAGTATAATATATATATATATATATAAATTATCATTATTATTGTTACGTTGCTGTCCAAAATCCATGTATAGTATATGTTTTGAATGTGCGTTTTACGTGGTTTTTGTTGTGACGTGTGTGTATATATGTTGAATGTACGTATTAAAATTTAATTGACTTGACTGTGTAAATTACATGTCGTGGCATATGTGGAAGGTCTGGTGATGGTTAATCAAAATGGGTTTCTTATCAGATAATTCATTATCAATTGATGGTAGTCACCAGCGAGAATATACGCCATCATTCATTCATGTATATACGATCGTAATCAACTCATCATCGTTTGATGCGTATATGCGCGTGCATGCATGCATGGCTAATGGTATCCGGAGTTCGAAATGGGAAAACATCAACCATTTAATTCCAAGTAGTTACATTAAAAAGGAACAGTATATATATGTACACGATAATCGATCAATCTCCCGAATTTAAGAACATATATATATATATATATATATATACATGCGGTTATATATTTTGTCGACCAAACCGGGAACACAATAACTTCATTGCGCATTTGGTTCCGTCGTTTGTCACCCAACCAAAAAAAAAGCCCTAGAGAAGCGAAGAAATGGGGTCTAAAGGAGAATAATTTCATCTGATGGAAGCCACCAGAGAGTGAAACACATCTTCGTCACAAGGGATGGTGAGGCCAGTTTCTTGGCAGAACCCGAACTCTTCCTCAGCTTGTTGAAGTAACATCTAGAAACAATATCCATGCATGCACATGTTATATTCATATACATAGGTAATATACCATCTTTATTAATAATATATAGCTATATGCTTTTCATCTGTGTATAGATGTGGTAGAAGTACGTACCAGGAACATGGGATGGGTGAGCCAGGAGATGGGGACGACGTGTCGGCTTCTGGAGACTCCGACATAGACGACGAAGTGACCCTTCGGGACATCGTCGTGACAGCCATCGGTCTTCTTGCCGAAACTCGAGCACCTCTTCAGAATCTGCTTCAGCCCTCCTCCTGCCTGATTCGACGCCGCCTTGTTCGCCTTCTTTATCCCCATTTTCCTTTTTCTCTTTTGATTCAGCTGATCTTGCTGCTTGTGTGTGCGTGTGTGTGTGTGGTTTTCTAGAGTTGTAGATATGGCGCATCTACACACACACACCCGCGTGTATGTGTATATATATACATAGAGAGAAAGAGAGCCACAAACAACTAGTGTCGACTGTAGATAAATATAATTGAAAACCCAAGATTATCTAGACTAATTAGTTGCAAACCAATGGTGCGTCATTCGCATAAGGAGGTGTCGGCTATATATGCAATCATGCATATATGTCGTAAATATAATTATTAATTAAGTACACAAGTAGAGGGTAAGGGGCAAAGACATGTGGGGATGTGGGGGTGGGGGGATGAAGAAGAGAGGCAGAGGGTCCAAAGGGGAGAGGGGTTGTGCCCTACAAATGCATCCCTTTCCCAATGACACATTTTCATTTCATGCCTCCTCTCTCTCTCTCTCTCTCTCTCTCTCTCTCTCTCTCATGCTTTTCCGCCAATCCCTCTCACGTTTTCTCCTCGTTGTAATTTATGAACTCCACGACAATTCGCTGCACAATGGATGCTTTATCCATACAAAACCGCCTAATGCTCCAAAGGCATACATATACAATACACTTGTCTCTACATACATACATACATACGTGTAACGACACACGTTAGTACTCTTGCTTGTTTATCGTTTGTATATATATACATGTAGCTCTTAATTAATTTGCTGGTTTAACAAATTTAATTCAACAGGATGCTCGATACATTTTACAAAAGAGTGTGTGTGTGTGTGTATATATATATTGCAAAATGCCTAATCCTTTTGAAACTTTACTTGTGCCGACATAGAAGCAAGGCAATGCGTGAGGCGACAAATACTTGTCGTTTAAACAAAAAGCATGCGTAAAATATGTACAATCAATGTGCATTATGTATATGATTAACTTGGGGTTAATCTTCTGATTAATACACCTCAAAGACTAATCATTCGTACGATGGATGTCTCGACATTATTGGACTGACCATGTGGTGCCTGCCGCCTTCGAGACTAACCTCCATATAATAATTAAATCCGATAAAATTGGTAACAAGGCAGACATATATAAGCCTTGCATGTTCCATATAAAATACAATATATAATAATAATACCAGCATGACTTGCTATTTGCCGCAGCCTGATCTATTTAGATGTACGTTCTATGGTCACATAATTTGTATATGTGATATTCGAATACACACATATATAGATACGTACGCGTACGTATGCAAAGTGGTTTTAATTTTAAAAACTTTGTATTATAACTATCTATTATTTTTTTTGGCGATTGATAAAAAAATGTGTATTCATGAAAACCAAATATCGAGTGAACAGCGTTTTTGGAATGGCTTTCGGTGACAACACATCTTCAAGAAACATAATTGAACAGGAATTCCACACCTCCAGCTTCATATTCCATCCATTATTGTCTAGAGCTTAGAGCCATCATTTTGCACTGCTCGTTCATGGCCTGAAGCTGTGCCTCTTTCTTGTCGACCAGAGCCGACAGTCTATCGTTCTCCTCCATTAGCTTCTGGACCTCTGCTTCTTTCTGCATTTTCTCGCCTTCCAGCTGCGTCGTCTTGGCAACTAGCCTGCCTTACCAGCATTGTGTTATCCATCAAAGATCACAAAAACAGTCATGACCTCCTAATCTACGAAGAAACGTGCATGAATTCAAACGCCTAGAACTAGAGTAATCTCTGGTGAGAAACCCAAAAAAAGGACTGAAGCCCAGAAAAGGCATGCCATGAATGTAGAATCGGGTGACAGCAAGGTTAAATCTTTTTCTTGTAAAGCTTTTAGAGCTTTCTGCATTTACTGTCAGCGGCTCAAGGAAGGGTTTATGAAATAAAATGCTTTCAGCAAGAATATAATGGATGCAGGGCACTCACCGTTCAAAAAGCCTCTCGATTGTTTGGAACTGCTTCTCTGATGAGATGAGCGTTTCTCTCACGCTGATGAGACTTTTGACGTAGGATTTAAGCGACTCAAAGTCTTGCTTGACTCGACGGAGCTCCACCTCATTTTCCGAGGCTCTTTGCTTCTGTCTAGACGTCTCTTCGACCAGATCCTCAACCCTCTACCGCATTTCGTTGAGAATGCCGTTGGTTCCGAGGGCAAATCGCTCCATCTCCTCTAACTTCAGTGACATGCTCTCTATCTGGATGGCCTTCCTCTGTATTTCTTCTTGACTTAACATTACCTTCTCCTTTTCCATCGCAGTTTCTGATTCCGCATTCATGGCTCGTCTAGCCAGAGACTCCATTACGTCGGTGACCGTCTGTACATACTTGAGCATCTCATTGACATAAGCCCCGTCATGTAACTCATTTATCAAACTATGTTGCTTACCAATCTCCACCCATTTTGCATCACCGGGATCACTCAACACCGACATATCTATGCTCTTAGACAATCCAGACAGAGGGGCATATTTTCTACCAAATAAGCTACCATCCTCATGGTGCTGTGTGTCAAATGATAGATGGGACAAGTCTCCAGCCGCCATAGTTGTAGCCGTAGATTTCAGGTAGGTCAACAGCGTAGTAGTTGTTCTCATTCGTCTCCAGAGGATCTCCATCTCCATTTCCCAATCTTCCTTGGAAACCCGAACAGATTCCTCAACACCTTCCACTTTGGACCTCCTCTTTTCTATTCCCTCCATCCACGTCTTGTGGTTTGATTTTAAAGCTGACGTAGAAACACCTTCTTTGGCATCCATATTCTTAACCTACATTGCCGGTAAGCTCAACACTTTAAGAACTCTACAGCCACGACATGAAAACATTATAATTAGGGCTAAAAACCCAAATCGGATCGGTAAACGAAAAAGAGAAACAACTAATTTCGCATGCCCAGAAGATTGCAGCAGCAGAAAACGCTTGAAGAACCGATGACAAAAATAATTCGAAGATAAACCCCAAAACTAACCGATCGAGTACACGAAGAAGTTCAACGCTCACTTCAATCGAACTCTAATCGGATAATAAAAGCAAAAAAAAAAAAAAATCATTCCGGACGAAATTCAAGATGACAATAAGCAACCATTACGGCAAGACGAAGCAGTATACGAAGCTGCAAAAGAGTTACAAAAACTCCAGACATCAAAAGAAAAATTGCAAGTTGGCACCGGAGAGGTCGGCAGATCGACCGTTTTGACTTTTGAGGAACTCCGGTAAGGAAAGCGGGTTTGTTCGTCTTGGCCGAAACACGCGTCCGCTCATAAGAACATCAACATTCAACGGTTGTGCCCATTATTTTACACCAATTAACGCCGGCTATAATGGGCTATGTGAATGGCCCAATTGACCTATTTTGGGCCTTATTTGGGCCACCTATTGTGCTCTAGGTTCCGATTGCTAGGCTTATATTGTAATCTGGGCCTATATGATCCTTACCCTTTGGATATTCGAATCTGGTGATTTCCCTTCGCCACGTGGCATGAAAATGACTCGCCTAGTGCCTATGGGCTTCCATTGGACAGTGACACTGCGTACGCCACAGGCAATCTCGTATTTTCTTCGTTTGTTATTATTTATTTTAGAAGAACGTATTCCACAGGTAACCCCCCATCATTATGCAATATAACGAAGTGATAATATTAGTTTTGCTCCAACGCAAATATATTTTTTTTATGTGAATATATTAATATCTTGATATTTTTTATGTCGTGTTTTCAATTCATATACGCATGCATATATAGAGTATATGCACTTCGAAAGAATATATTTAAATCATTGCCCATGCGTACTATATTTTTATAAGTTAATAATACGAATGCCTACTTGCCTAACAATCATAGATCGTTCCCGTATAGCGATCCCTAGACGAGGGTGAAGCCCACGTTATACGTCTACTGCTCAAAATATACACAAGGTACATTACCAAAAAAAAATATATACACAAGGTATTGAATATTATTCTTCTTCCTTCAACACACTCTATATATATATATATATATATATTGAAACATCTTTCACATATATTGCAGAAATTACACGTACAATTATGACAATTTTAAACATATTATGTCGATGTTTTTGTCTTCACTTGAAATATCGACGTACATTGTAGGTTATATACATCTTGTTCTCCTGTTAAATTATCACGCATTATGCATTGCGCTTTTGCGCTTTTTCTTTTCTTTTCTTTTCTCCGACCTAACTGCTATATACACCACAATTTTTTTCGCTACCGACCTCATTCTCGTGCAATCCAACTCACGTATACACGCCGCACTTTGTGCTACATCAGCCTCTGAGACTACAACTTTCAAACTCTTCAAACATTTTCAAGCATGCAATACCGACTCAAATTCGAACCACAACACCACATGAAAGATGTTTAGTTTAATACGATCACTATTTCAATTTTCAGTTTTTATATAATAAGATTGAATTCATCATAGTTGATTTATCTTGAGAGGGCATATAGGAAGATATTATTCCTAGAAGATTATCATTAATATTGTTATGATTTACCCTAGATATTATACCTAGAATATTTTATTGTATTTTGCTATATATTAGGGTGTAATCTTTCAATTATCAATAATAGAAAAACATTTCCCTATTATTATATTATGTTAATGAAAAGATACTATTGTTTATAATAAATTATTAAAGCATTCAAAAAAATTATTAAAGCATTCGAAATGTATACAAATATTATTGAATGATTATAGGAATATTACTATAAATTCACAAAAGGACATGTTTTATAATTAATATCTTTTAGTATCATAATTACCGATCTTTGAATTTTATTAGGAGGAAAAAGACCTACTAGTTTGTTTGTGATCGGCAATCTAGTGTACAGCAACTATTGCTATAGACTATAGTTGAGAGGAATGTAAAACTATTTGTGATTAATAAAACATAATGTGATCCATTTTAATATGATTGATATAAATGGATAATGAACTTGTTGCAACTAAAACAGATTTACCAATACTCATTAATGTACTATTTGGTTAAAATTGATTAAAATATTATTTACGCATTGACCAACAAAACAACTAATACTAAATTTTACAATCAAATGAATTAAAATTAGCTTTGATACCTTAGAATTGACGAAAATAAAATAAAATAAATCTAAAATATTGTAGAGAATCACAAAGCAACTTTCTCCACCATACATATATATCTAAGAAAAATACCGTAAAGATAGAAAAAGATAAATCATCTCATTCTGATATATCTAGATCTTTTTCTTTTTTGGATAATCGAATGTCTTAAACCAAGAGCTAAACTAAACTAGAGGACGAAAGTCAGCCATGTGATTTGGAATATACGTTCTCTTCCCAAATTTGAGGTTCGAACTCGGGACGAGATAGACGAATATATTTGGATCTTATGAGTAGCCTATTTATCAATATCCAATACCCGCTTCTGTTCAGATTAATATCAATATTCAAACTTCTTCAATCTCTTCTGAGCATTCCTCCCTCCCGTATTTTTCTCCTATGCCCACCGGTTTTTTATTCTTCTTCTTCTCCTTCGTCTTCTTCTATTTCGTTTTCTTCTTCTTCTTCTTCTTTATCTTCTATGCGTTTTTCTTCTTCTTCCTTCAATAAGCATATATATACAGGCAACTCTTCCCATTATCAAGATTTGTCTACAAGGAGACATGTAGGTTTTGTATGTAAAGATATACGTAATCCCGTGAAATAAACTACCCAAAACATTGCATTGCGTTTATATACGATATACCTACAAATTGTACGTTTTGTTTTCTAGTTGAAACTCGTCTAATATATCAGAATGGAGCTCCATTTGTTCGTGATCCACTTATCTTGAGCAAGTAAACCGCCTCCTTTATCATATTATTAGTTGTTATCTTTTCTTTTTGCCAATCTTTTAACGGGTCTACAAGTTTGATCTATAAAGAAAATTATGGATTTGCCAATAAAAATATCGACTCATGCCTTTTATATTGTTTTTTTAGTTCCGAATATCAAATAATTTTTTTTCCCATTTCATCGATCTAATTTACATGATTAAACATGGAGGTTGGGTTCCACACTAAGGGGGGAAATCGACATGTGTACCCCTTCGTAAACTAAGATTTTAAACCATGGGTATGACTTATGAGAGCCAGACCAGAATACGCGCATACGTGGCACATATTTGAATAGTTAATGCATGAGCCATACATATATATATACATGTGTGCTTGATACGATAGTGGGAAGAGCCATTTGCTATATACTAATATACATATATATATATATCTCTCTGTTGAACGATAGGGCTTATATTATATAATGGGCCGTCGTTCAAAGCTATCAGGTAAATTCTTACCCGAGGGCCCGATAACGCATAGTGTAACCAGCCCTATATCACAGAAAAAACTATACAAAGAAAACGACACCTTAGAAGAATTAGGGTGGTTAGATATTTTAAAATTTGTACTAAATTAATACCGTATATTATTTAGTTCGGTTTGAATACATTTCGGTCTCGATTTTTGTTAAAAAAATAATTTTTTTTTAAAATTCGATTTTTCGAGAATTTTATAAAATTCGATTCGATTGAGAAATTCAAAAAACATATCGTTCGAGAATTTTGAATGGTACAATTCGTAAAAAATACCGAGATTTTTGATTTGATACGGTACGGTTCCTCATAACCGAACCGAAATGTCCACCCCTAGAAAGAATAACGGTAGAAATCTACTCGTCTTACTGAAGATTCTGTTTCCTAATGGCATAAGCAGGCAATTTAGACAAGTCCGGGATGACAAAGGCAAGTTCTAAAGATCCGGTGACAAACATCGGACTTCCAGGGGCCCATTTTATTACCGGCGGTTCACTGCTATGAGCCATCCAACTCCAAGTATGTACCTGCACCCAGCAATGGAAAGAATCCATCATCAGAGAGAGACATGGGCATTGTGATCATAGACAAGTCTGTTGCTTTTCGTACCTGTTTTCCACTCCGTACATTCCATGCATGGATGCTACCGTCGCCCGAGCCTAAAGAGGAAACGAGATAACGGTGGTTAGACACCGATCAAGTTTACACAAGTGAGATGTTTCCTACCTCGCAATTGATGAAGGGTACCTGAAACGACAAACATCCCTTCAGGGCTGAAGGTTGCATCCAATGTGGATTCTCCAGAAACTGGTTTTACATTATACGTCGATAGCTGGCGATACATAATTGACCCCAAACTTGTCAGAGAAATTAACATGTCCACATGCTTATGAGAAAGAAATTGGAAAACTCAGCAATGAGATTTTTTTTTGAAAGATAAAAAAAAAGTATGGAATGCTGAAGGCTTACAAGTGTGCCACGGAACGAGTCGAGTACATGCACATGCCCATCCATGGTTGTGAGAAGTATGAGCCTTCCGTCGTTGCTGAATTTCACAACGTTTGCATCAGATATATCACCTCCAACAGAGAACGTTTCGAAGGGACCCTACACGAGTTTCTCTCACGCTGATGAGACTTTTGACGTAGGATTTAAGCGACTCAAAGTCTTGCTTGACTCGACGGAGCTCCACCTCATTTTCCGAGGCTCTTTGCTTCTGTCTAGACGTCTCTTCGACCAGATCCTCAACCCTCTACCGCATTTCGTTGAGAATGCCGTTGGTTCCGAGGGCAAATCGCTCCATCTCCTCTAACTTCAGTGACATGCTCTCTATCTGGATGGCCTTCCTCTGTATTTCTTCTTGACTTAACATTACCTTCTCCTTTTCCATCGCAGTTTCTGATTCCGCATTCATGGCTCGTCTAGCCAGAGACTCCATTACGTCGGTGACCGTCTGTACATACTTGAGCATCTCATTGACATAAGCCCCGTCATGTAACTCATTTATCAAACTCCTACACGAGTTAAGTGTCCAAAAAATTGTTCAACACAACAACAAGAACAAGTGAAGGCAGTGGTTCAAACCACATTCAGAATGAACTGCAACATTCTTTCGTGAAAAGACAAACCTTTTCATACATGCGGGCGTCAAACATTCTTACGTAACCACCAAAGGCAACTGCAAAGACTAAACCTTGATCATCATACGCTGCGGCAGGTCTTCCTTGCACCCGTAAGAGACCCTGAGGTAAAAAACCCGTAAATAAGAAATATATATATAGTAGCAAGGAAACAGCAGCAACATAAACAAATATCTATTGGCCAAAGCAAACCTACCTGACATTTCTCCACCCTTTGATCCCAAAGCAGAACAGTTCGGTCTAGTGAACCAGATATAAAGCTTTCTCCATGAGAACACAAGCTAAGGGAAACAACCCTGAGTTTGATATGAACGGATAATACAGTCACTTGGGTTTCAAGGAAGATATGATAACTTGATTTATCAGCATCAGCATTGCGAACCTGTCGTGATGACCCTTAAAGTACCGCAAGTACTTGTTGTCATGCAAGGAGAGAAGCCGCAAAGATTCTAACGAGAAAGAAAACACTATAAGATAAATTGCATCAGAGGGATGAGGTGAAACGCAATTTGGCAAACGAAGGCATACCATCCCAGCCGTTTCTTGAAGAGTAGATAACAGTTGTAGGATGCGAAGTGAAGCAAACAAGATCGACACCATATTTTTTGCTGTTGATTGTTTTCAGACATCTGAGCAGAAAGGCAAGACAACAACAAAGTTAAAACGAGTACCGGGTTCAAACATAACACTTGAGCCGACAGGAAGTGCAGAATTTAACTTACGTCGCGTTCGCAACATCGTAAAGGCGAATCGAATCATCGTCACTAGCGGTTACCATGTAACTCGATGGCTTGTGGAAATCGATCGAACTGATCCTACAATTCTGCGAACATTAACTATAAAATTGAGCACCAATTAACGGAAATTCATAAATGAACTCGTTCCAGACAGGATTTTTTGGGTTTTGGGAAGAGAGAAATGGGGTAGATACATAGTCTCTGAAAACCGCCCCGGGCTCCATGCTTTGTAGGATTTCTTCGGTGAGTTCCAAGGAAACTCTGTCTTCTCTCTCCGATTGCGTCCCTGTGAGAATGACGACGAGGAAAACAGAAGAAAAATCAATTTAACCTAACAAAAATGGATCGACGTGCGAGCAGCCGACGTAATTTTACTCACCCACCATCTTCACCGACGTAGAGATCGGTCGCCGGAGACCGACGGGAGGAAATGACTATAGGAGCCCTAAAGGAATGTGTAGGGGATATATCATTTGGGCCGACCTTTGTATTGTAGGCCCAGATACAAAAGCTGCTCCTGCATAACCCTCTGATTCTCTTGGCGGATCTCATGATTATGATTTATGGATTTATGATGAGTAGCTGGATCCTTGACTGTTGAGTTGGGTTTGACCAAATTGAAGGTTGAATTTGGGATGTTTTTAATTGTTAAGTCCAAGTGCATCACTAATGATTTGAGTTTCTGTAAACATGTTCGAAATTATTTTTGATTTTTTACCTTATCATTTATCTATTTATCTATTATTCCTCTTCTTACGATAACAATATTATTTAATCTTGATATTCAATATAATTTGGTACACTAAACTTGGCGTATTGAAGTTCGGAAATTTTCGAATTTTAAAAAAATGTACAAGGTTTGTTATTTTTCTTACAACTGTCAATTTCTTAAATGCAAAAGATTTATTAGCAAACAAAAATTACATGATCTTCTACAACATCAACAAATCTTATTTTCATATATTATAAATTGATTCTTTTTTTTTTAAAAAAAAAGAGAAGGTGCACATTACCATAGTCGTGTAAACTAAGACAATCTACAAGCCAACACATAGTAATGAGTAAAAATCTCATCTTGGGATTTACACCACCTACTGAACCGGAGTCAGCCAACCCGGTTAAGCTAACATGACTGGTATCACCACCTCATTACCACCGCCGGCGGTGGAGCTGCGGCCGCTCTCCTCCGTCACCGCCTTCTTCTTCTTTATAAACTCGATACAATCCGCCACCGCTTCACTGTGGTAAGGATCCGCCGGATAGTAGTGTCTCGGCCGCCTGACGTTCGCCGGAGAATGTTTGTTTCGGCGGTGGGAGACGGCGGATACCATTATGAGGCGGAGAACGGCGTTGCGGAAGCGGTCGAGGAGCGTCATAGGGGCGAAATTAGGGTTCCGGGCGGTGGCTAAGCCGTCGGGTTTTAGGCGGGGGACGCAGAAACCGCCGCCGGAGTTCGTGACCTTCATGTTTGCGATGCTTTCTGGTCTCCTCTTGGGTTATACCATGTGGGTTAAATGTATACATGAGAATCTTATAATGAATGGGCAGCGCATTTTTATAAACGTTCGCCGTTTATACTTTTATTTTGGTATATTTAATTTAATTTGTGTGACAACTCAACTATAGTCTATTCTCCAATCCAAATTATTAAAAAAGGAATTGTTTTTTTTTTTTGTGATAGGTATTTTTATTTTAAAAAAAACGAATTGTTCGGTGAGATTATAATATTGAGTTATTTGTTCTTGAACTATATTAAAGTTTTATTTTTGTGGAATGCATATATTCGTCATAAACCAAAATTAATTTATTTTTCATCCATACGTAACTAGTTGACTTTATCTCCTATTGGAACCAAATCGAGAACCAATTATATATTTCATCTATATACATATATACAAGTATACGTATACACAGAGACATGTATATTATATATATGCATGAACCGGACAAAAAGAAGGCATAATAAACGCAAGCGCATATATGAATATATATGTAGGAGTAGGACGGGTTTACAAGATAGGGCCAGGGTTGACGTGGTCTGGGGGGCGTGGCTTATAATAAAGACAGTAATGGGTGGCTTAAAGCATAGTTGAAGTCTTTGTCTTGACTGACGGTTTTCACATGGTTACATGTGCACCTTCGATATATACACCTCCATCCAAAATTATATGCACCTGCCTATATTTGTTTATCGATATTTTTTTTTATATCATTATGTTGATTAATATTGAGCCGACTTACCGGCCATTACAATTTCAAAAATGTAATAAAATCTTTATCCGTATCGCTAGCATCACCCGAGAGAGAGAGACGTCTGATGGTCCACTATATTGAAAATTCAACTTATTTGAAAACGTTTTTGTTTTTAAAATTGTAGTATCGTGATTGATTTAGTGAAAACCCATTTCGTAAAAATTAGTAATTTATAGAACCAGCTCGCCATGTAATGTTAACCCATGATTTTTTTATAATCCGATAATTAACGAATCTTTGGTCTAATTATATTTATCACATAATGAGAGAAATCCATGTGAATGTTCTTCCAAAACAGAGACTCGAATCTCGATTGAAAAAGAGTTTTGTTTTATTTTTTATCAGTTGAATCATTCAATTTTGGTTTATTGATGGATGCACAAAACTAAGAAAAGAAATCAGTCGTATAGACATTTGAAAAAACGTATATATCTCAAACGTTACAAGTATCAAAGTTCGTATTTATTTCGTCACATGTGAATTTGCATGGATGTTATACTTCAAAATAGAATTAGTATATATGTGTTAATTATTGGGCCTGTTCTTGGCGAAGAGCCACCCTGCGAGAGGAACGAGTGGTTTCATCTTCTTCGTATTCTTCTTGACAATGAGCTGATTCTTATTATGTGTCTCTTCCACGATGACCTTCGTCAACAGCGGCGGGTTTGCGAACTTTACCGATCGCCTCCTCTCGATATCGCGTTTTCCGATATCTTCTTCTTGGATCAGAGGGTTCGTCTCGGTTATATCCCTCGACGTCATGGTCTCGGTGCATTGGCGAGACTCTCTTCTGGGTTTGGCTTCGACGAGGGCATTGAGATCTGTCTTGGTAGTCTCGAGCTCTTCGGTTAGGGTTTTAGTAAGCTGCGAAAGAGCTTTGTTCTCTTCCAAGGCCTTCCTCAGGTTTTCCTTTGTTTCTTGGAGCTCGGCTTCTAAGGTTTCCACTCGTGTTTTGCCGCTCTCTCCGCCCTGCTTCAAAAAAAAAACGTTTCATATAATTCCCATGTATAACAATTTACAATTTCCATGTGATTTTGTTCGAAATTAATTAATTATAATATATATAAAACCTCAAGAGGCTTGGTGGAGGAGATGTCCCCGAAGAGGAGTTTGTCGCCGAAGAGGGAGACGGCCTCTTTGACGGACCGAAAAGGGGCGCCGGTGTCGATCTCCGCTCGCACCATCTTTTCCTGCCTCTCTTCACTTTCTCCTCGTCGTCCTCCGTTGGTTCCATTTTATACGTTGGGTAGTCGCACACCCTTTTCAAAAGACAAGCCCCCACATGTACGTTGGTTAGTTCTTACTAACAGGGTGGTGACAACAAACGTTTCATGAGTAGTGTATAATAATCAAGATATATAAAAAAAAAATCAACTTACACACACACACATATATATATATATATAATAAATAAATATTGCTTTCACTTTAGTAGAAAGAAATGGTTAGACGAGTGTGGGGGTTGGTTAGACCATCGTGCCGTTTAAATGAGATGCGTTCGGTTGGCTACTTGAATTGACAATACATATCAGTTAGCTACCGAATTCCCGTACCATCCGTGGTGTCTCTGGGCAACCTTTGTCCGACCAGAAGCTTCGTCGTGGCCCATTATAGCGAGTTTTTATATGGGCCTAGATGGAAAGACCGAAAACTCATATTGGTTACATGATAATTAAAAGGCCCACATAGATCAGATTGGCCCAATTGGTAATCTCTGGGCCCTATGACCAAATTACCCTTCCCCCACAAATTACCGTTTTATACATTGCATGTGGAGGTGGTTGCGGCGATGACGAGAGGAACAGCAGCACGTGTATTGCTCGTCGACCGCATCTCCATTTTGAGCGTTAGTTGTTGTTCTCTGCCACGACGCCTCCTTCTATCCGTTTATTAATTTATTGTATTAAATTATTAACAATGGCAAATATGCAATGTTAAAAGGTAATGAACATACGTATACTTTGGAACCTATCAATAAAAAAAGTTTATTTTAAATTTGTTTTATGTTTTTTTTTGCTATAAATAAACCCTCTAAAAACGGTTCATATTTACCAAAAAAAATACATTTTAAAAATTAATTAATGGAATTAGGCTATAACCTTACTTGCCATTCGTGAGAGAGATTCTAGAAACAATGGGGAGAGCGGTGGTAGGTAGCGAATTGTCCCCTCTCTCTTCGGACTTCACGAGCTTCGCGAGGAATGCC
>NW_010966459.1:539770-559829 GCF_000463585.1 Tarenaya hassleriana
AATGCCGCAGCTACCACACCCCCCTCTTCCCCTTATATACTCTCCCTTCATTCGAACTCCCACTCTCACCTTCTCCGAGTAGATACAGTCTGATTCGAAGCTTTGATCGTGCTGATGGCCCCCGGAACTCTGACGGAGCTCGCAGGTGAGACCAAGCTCAACGCCAGGTTCGTTCGCGACGAGGACGAGCGTCCGAAGGTTGCCTACAACGATTTCAGCGACGAGATTCCGGTGATATCTCTCGCCGGTATCGACGATGTCGGCGGGAAGAGGGATGGGATCTGCCGGAAGATCGTGGAGGCCTGTGAGAACTGGGGCATCTTCCAGGTGGTTGATCACGGCGTCGACTCCGAGCTCGTGGATGAGATGACTCGTCTGGCTCGCGAGTTCTTCGCCCTCTCTCCCGAGGAGAAGCTCCGCTTCGACATGTCCGGAGGCAAGAAAGGCGGCTTTATCGTCTCCAGTCACCTCCAGGTAACGCCAATTGAACACCTAGCTACGGATTCCCAGGGATTCGGTGTTTATTTTGGTGAATGAATTCGTCCGGAATCGTGTGTGGGGCAGGGAGAGGCAGTGCAGGACTGGAGGGAGATAGTGACGTACTTCTCGTACCCGGTGAGGAACAGAGACTATTCGCGGTGGCCGGACAAGCCGGAGGGATGGGTGAAGACAACGGAGGAGTACAGCGAGAAGCTGATGGGATTAGCATGCAAGCTCTTGGAGGTGTTGTCGGAAGCGATGGGGCTGGAGAAGGAGGCGCTGACGAAGGCGTGTGTGGATATGGACCAGAAAGTGGTGGTTAACTATTACCCGAAATGCCCTCAGCCGGACCTCACCCTCGGCCTCAAGCGCCACACTGACCCTGGAACTATCACGCTCCTCCTTCAGGACCAGGTCGGCGGCTTGCAGGCCACCAGGGACGACGGCCGCACCTGGATCACCGTTCAGCCCGTCCCCGGCGCCTTCGTCGTCAACCTCGGCGACCATGGCCACGTCAGTCTCTCTCTCTATATATATCTCTTCATTTCGTGGCATAATCAGTTAATTCTTTCCATACTTCAAATTTAGAATTTAAAAAAGCATATTAAAATTTCCATTCGCATTTTAGCATTCTAATTATGCATCTTAGACCGCCTAGCCTTAGAATTGAATGACAATATATATATGTATATGTATATGATGGGTAATTAAACATGGTTGAAACATTTGGAGTGAACACTGAGTATTGAATATGATTTGTCTTTTTCATCCAAATATTGACCAGGATCATGATTGTTATCCACATAATCATGGTGAATTATTCACATTAAACCCAGCAGGATTATGTGAATTATATCTCTGCATATATGTTTGCCCTGATTTTTTTTTTTGGGTATAAAAAATGGATGGCGGGGAAAGTATCTGAGCAACGGGAGGTTCAAGAACGCGGACCACCAGGCGGTGGTGAACTCGAACACGAGCAGACTGTCCATAGCCACATTCCAGAACCCGGCCCCAGACGCCACGGTCTACCCTCTCAGCATCAGGGATGGAGAGAAACCCATCCTCGACGAACCCATCACCTTCTCCGAGATGTACCGTCGTAAGATGGCCCGAGACCTCGAGCTCGCCCGCCTCAAGAAGCTCGCCAGGGAAAAACAGGCTCAAGACGATGCCCATGTCCACAAGGATAAGCTTGAAGCCAAGCCTCTTGATCAGATCCTTGCTTAGCTTCCATTCCTTTCATGTTCCTTGGCCCTGTCATCTCGTTACGTTTACTGCCATAAATGTCATGAAGTATGGACTGTAGAAGACGGACGACCCTCTTGTCGGCCAGTGGTAGCATTAATTATTTGAAGAGTTTGGTTTTATGAAATTAATTGCATCAAGTTCTACCAGCCATTAGAGGTAGACATGGATATAGATCGGATACTCGAAAAAATTAAGGTATTTAGATTTGGATTCGAAAAATTCGGATATTTAATTATAAGATTTGTATATGGGGTTTGAGATTTACGATTATCCGAATACTCGCGGATATCCGGATTTATTTAAGAAAAAATAATAATATTTATATAAAAAAATTTCAAAGAATGAAGATATTTTTATAAAAAGTAGATGAATTACGACAAAAATATGAGATAATAAGAAATAAATAATAATAAATTTAGTTTTTGAGATAATATTAAAAAATATAAGATTATTTAATCTAAAAATGATATATTTTATAAAAATATGATATAAATATAAGATATAATTATTTATAATCATACTAGTTGGGTATCCGTGGATATCCGATTTTAAAAATTTTATTATTCGGATTTGAATTCGGATTCACGGATATTGAAAAATCTAGATTTGGATTTGAATTTAAAAATTTTGAATATCCTAAAATCGGATATCTTCAAAACGAATATCTGACAATACCCGATTTTCGGATATTTGTACCCAATCTAGCAGCCATACCAGAATGAGATTCCACGTCATAGGGCTCTTACCAGTGTGCGATGAGAAGGGATGGGACGTGACTCTTATTGGGCTTAAGAAAATATCTTTGGGCTTAGGATAACAGTCTATTTGTTTGTTATCGGGCTTAATAAACTTCACCGCACTTGTAATATTATGTTTGGGCCTCAGAGCCTCTTAACACAATAATAATAAGAATAGCACGTGTAAAATGATGGTAAGGAAACGTAAACGTTACTCCAAAAGAACATTAAAAAAATTTTAAAGTCGGGGAAGAGGCCAAACAACATAACTTACACATGTTTCCAGCAGATGGAAATTTAAAACGGCAGTTCCCATGCGCGATGCTGATGTCTTTACACCTTCACGTTCCCCCCCCCCCTTTTTTTTAATATCTCGAGATCCATATTATAACATTATTACACTGTTTGCATAGGCGCGGTGCTTAGAATAAATTGTTTCACACATTTATGGTATGAATATTTCAAAGAATCCAAAAAAAAAAAAAAAAAGAAGGAAAGGAACAAACGGTCTTTCCTTCGATACTCGCTCTGGTTTTGACCAACTCGACCTCCGAATCCTTCATATGTTATTCTCGTCTCTCCTTTCCTATTGATCTTCGTCTCTCTTCTTGTCCAAATCCATCCTCGACTACTGTAACCTTACATTGTTTTTTTTGTTTTGGTTCTCTCCGTGAAACCATGGGTGTGTGTTTCTCTGCCATTAGAGTCAGTGGCAACAGCAGCGACGCCAGCCGTACCAATGCGAACGATCATAATCGCAGGAGAAACAAGAATCCTAAATCTGCGGCGAAGAACAAACATCGGCAACCCAATGCCAACGAGAAAGCGTGCACTAAGCGGAGGTGTGGAGTGATCCCGTGCGGCAAACGTATCGACTTCGGCTACGCCAAAGATTTCCACGAGCACTACACGATCGGGAAGTTGTTGGGTCACGGCCAGTTCGGCTACACCTACGTTGCTACCGACAAGGCCTATGGAGATCGAGTCGCGGTTAAGAGACTCGACAAGAGCAAGGTACTGTTACTGACGATGATTAGGGTTTGCAGATTTCGGGGTTTCTGAGGGACTTGCCTTTGCATTTTCCCTTCTTCTCGCTATCTGGATCAATCCGAACCTTTGAAATGATCGATATTTAAGATATGCATTTTTCTCTGCTCTCCCTGCTTCCGTCCTTACCATGGATTCATGGCAAACTTTTATGATTTGTTTCAAATGGGATGCTGATACTTCTTTTACACCACCGAATTGATTCTCGGTATTCTCAACCTGGCGTCGGGAATGTCATTACGATTCCATTGCAAGGGCTCATCGCATTGTTGTTCTTGGTCGCTTGACGTTTGTGTTCGCAGATGGCTCTTCCCATTGCCGTGGAGGATGTGAAACGAGAGGTTCAGATACTGAAAGCGCTCTCAGGCCACGAGAACGTTGTACAGTTTTACAATGCCTTTGAGGATGAAAACTTTGTGTATATAGTCATGGAGTAAGTCTCCCGAACTCCTGTGATGCATCTTCTTAGAATAGTTTTCTCCTCATGTCTATGAACTCTTTGTCATTCCATGCCTTTGTGATTCACTTCTCTCATGTTGTTCAAGACAGTTTAACTTATGGAGTGTAATGACATGCATGAGATTCTCGTTCTCTCTAGGCTATGCGAGGGGGGAGAGTTGCTGGATCGGATATTGGCCAAGTTAGCATCTCTCAGCTCACTGGTTTCTTATTGTAGTCATAATACACCACATTATGCATACGCTCAATGGATTTGTCTCTTATTTCAGGAAAGATAGCCGATACTCTGAGAAAGATGCAGCAGTTGTCGTAAGGCAGATGCTCAAAGTCGCTGCGGAATACCATTTACACGGTTTAGAACATAGAGACATGAAGCCAGAGGTAATACTCACATGGAATACTGTAGGAGGTTCTGTATCGGCTACTTGTGGGTAATGATCTTCCCTATTTCCCGGCTCTTTGCATGCAGAATTTTTTGTTCAAATCTGCAAAAGTGGATTCGCCTGTGAAGGCCACAGATTTTGGTTTGTCGAACTTCATAAAACCAGGTTAGTAGCATTTATAAATAATTCAAAACCAACAGTTTTTTTTTGATAATATGAAAGTTTACCAGGTCTTTGGTCCGACAATGTAAATCCCCCTCTCTAAGTGAAGATTCGAACCCGGATTGGAAAAGAGCTTTGTTCCCTTCCTTACTGGTTGAGCTACCCAATCTTGGGTAAAACCAGCAGTTTTGTGTTTACTTCTACCTTGAAACTCATTGGATAAAATTATCAATGTTCACAGGGAAAAGGTTCCATGACATTGTGGGTAGTGCCTATTACGTTGCTCCCGAAGTACTGAAGCGTAGATCAGGGCCTGAATCAGATGTTTGGAGCATTGGTGTAATTACATACATTTTGCTTTGTGGGAGACGCCCCTTCTGGGATAGGACGGAAGACGGTATATTTAAGGAGGTGTAGTCTAAATATGCTTTGTCTAGATATTGCCGTGCTCCTCTAAGTTTAGCATGCTCTGCCTTTTAATGAATTCTAGCTGATCTTTTAATATATCTGTGCAGGTCTTGAGGAAAAAACCTGACTTCAATCGCAAACCATGGCCTACTATAAGTGAAAGCGCGAAAGATTTTGTTAAGAAGTTGCTTGTAAAAGACCCACGAACACGACTAACAGCTGCCCAAGCCCTATGTATGTCCCTTTTTCTTCTGTAGGGAAGAATAGTAGAAATTATCCTTCTCTTGGTGAACTACGTAGGTCATTTTCCCTTTTCGACTTGATCTGAGACTGATGTTCTTGAGGTTTCTGCCTTTTCCAGCACATCCGTGGGTCAGAGAAGGCGGGAACGCATCTGAGATCCCTATCGACATATCTGTGCTTAACAACTTGCGTCAGTTTGTGAAGTACAGCCGTCTAAAGCAGTTTGCTTTGCGGGTAAACTGAGTTAGGGAGCTTGAGAATTGTTGAATGGATAGAAAAAAAGGTGGTCCGAATGATTCCCTGATCTTGAATATATCTTATTTCAGGCTCTTGCTAGTACACTTGACGAGGCAGAGATTGCTGGCCTCAGGGATCAGTTTGATGCGATTGATGTGGATAAAAATGGTGTCATCACTCTTGAAGAGATGAGACAGGCAAAGATCGTGTCTTTTTTTGTTTTTACCCAAGAATCTATATCTAAAATTCAGCAAGATGATTCATATGCATATTTTTTTGCAGGCGCTTGCTAAAGATCTTCCTTGGAAACTAAAGGATTCTCGAGTTGTCGAGATTCTTCAAGCGGTTAGTATTGGTTTATTTTCCGCATCATCTGTCATTTATCAAAGACTGCTTGCATAATTTTCATGTTTTTTGGTTGTCCTTGTCCTGTGTTCTTGATGCAGATTGATAGCAACACTGACGGGTTAGTTGATTTCACGGAGTTTGTCGCAGCCGCACTACAAGTTCATCAACTGGAGGAGCACGACTCCGAGAAATGGCAGCTTAGATCACGAGCTGCTTTCGAGAAATTTGACCTTGACAAAGATGGTTACATAACACCCGAGGAGCTTAGACTGGTAACTAACTCATCTCTCATGCTTTTGCTCAAGTAATGGATTCAATACAGACAGGAAAACCTTTTTATTTGATTCAATAAAACTGGAACTTTGGTACCCTGAAACTTAACTGGGTTAAATCATTGAAAGCTGCTGAAGAATTGAGAACGAACGGTACAAAAGATTCAATAAAGCTGATGTTTTTTTTTCTTCTGGAACAATTGAACTGATTGATGAGGTGCCAACAATGACTACACATAAGATAAAAGATGGCATTCAATGCGGTGATGGAAAGTGACACTTGGAACTGAAGGAAACTATTATTATTATTTTTGACTTGGTTCTGCAGCACACAGGGTTAAAAGGCTCCATAGATCCGCTTCTTGAAGAAGCGGACATTGACAGAGATGGGAAGATAAGCCTGCGAGAGTTCAGGAGACTTCTAAGAACAGCGAGCATTATTAGTTCACAGCAAGTCCCGAGCCGTCCAACTCTTCGGAAATGAATTTACTTTTACCATAAAAAATTACTTAGCTGAGGGAGAAGGGCCCGAGCGTGAAATTCACGGTTAAAATGATGGCATTTTTATCTCGGCTCTTAGAGAAAAAGTAGTCATACAGTGGAGTAATTTTTTTGTAAATTGAAATGATTTCGGGCATAGGGCAAAAGGGGATTTTGATTAGAGGATGGTAGTACTTGTCTGTTTTTTTTTTTTTGGTGGCGAAGGGAATCTCTGTAAGGATTTTTTGTTGTTGTTCTTTAAAAACTCCATTTGCGGTGTAATTACATACATTTTGCTTTGTGGGAGACGCCCCTTCTGGGATAGGACGGAAGACGGTATATTTAAGGAGGTGTAGTCTAAATATGCTTTGTCTAGATATTGCCGTGCTCCTCTAAGTTTAGCATGCTCTGCCTTTTAATGAATTCTAGCTGATCTTTTAATATATCTGTGCAGGTCTTGAGGAAAAAACCTGACTTCAATCGCAAACCATGGCCTACTATAAGTGAAAGCGCGAAAGATTTTGTTAAGAAGTTGCTTGTAAAAGACCCACGAACACGACTAACAGCTGCCCAAGCCCTATGTATGTCCCTTTTTCTTCTGTAGGGAAGAATAGTAGAAATTATCCTTCTCTTGGTGAACTACGTAGGTCATTTTCCCTTTTCGACTTGATCTGAGACTGATGTTCTTGAGGTTTCTGCCTTTTCCAGCACATCCGTGGGTCAGAGAAGGCGGGAACGCATCTGAGATCCCTATCGACATATCTGTGCTTAACAACTTGCGTCAGTTTGTGAAGTACAGCCGTCTAAAGCAGTTTGCTTTGCGGGTAAACTGAGTTAGGGAGCTTGAGAATTGTTGAATGGATAGAAAAAAAGGTGGTCCGAATGATTCCCTGATCTTGAATATATCTTATTTCAGGCTCTTGCTAGTACACTTGACGAGGCAGAGATTGCTGGCCTCAGGGATCAGTTTGATGCGATTGATGTGGATAAAAATGGTGTCATCACTCTTGAAGAGATGAGACAGGCAAAGATCGTGTCTTTTTTTGTTTTTACCCAAGAATCTATATCTAAAATTCAGCAAGATGATTCATATGCATATTTTTTTGCAGGCGCTTGCTAAAGATCTTCCTTGGAAACTAAAGGATTCTCGAGTTGTCGAGATTCTTCAAGCGGTTAGTATTGGTTTATTTTCCGCATCATCTGTCATTTATCAAAGACTGCTTGCATAATTTTCATGTTTTTTGGTTGTCCTTGTCCTGTGTTCTTGATGCAGATTGATAGCAACACTGACGGGTTAGTTGATTTCACGGAGTTTGTCGCAGCCGCACTACAAGTTCATCAACTGGAGGAGCACGACTCCGAGAAATGGCAGCTTAGATCACGAGCTGCTTTCGAGAAATTTGACCTTGACAAAGATGGTTACATAACACCCGAGGAGCTTAGACTGGTAACTAACTCATCTCTCATGCTTTTGCTCAAGTAATGGATTCAATACAGACAGGAAAACCTTTTTATTTGATTCAATAAAACTGGAACTTTGGTACCCTGAAACTTAACTGGGTTAAATCATTGAAAGCTGCTGAAGAATTGAGAACGAACGGTACAAAAGATTCAATAAAGCTGATGTTTTTTTTTCTTCTGGAACAATTGAACTGATTGATGAGGTGCCAACAATGACTACACATAAGATAAAAGATGGCATTCAATGCGGTGATGGAAAGTGACACTTGGAACTGAAGGAAACTATTATTATTATTTTTGACTTGGTTCTGCAGCACACAGGGTTAAAAGGCTCCATAGATCCGCTTCTTGAAGAAGCGGACATTGACAGAGATGGGAAGATAAGCCTGCGAGAGTTCAGGAGACTTCTAAGAACAGCGAGCATTATTAGTTCACAGCAAGTCCCGAGCCGTCCAACTCTTCGGAAATGAATTTACTTTTACCATAAAAAATTACTTAGCTGAGGGAGAAGGGCCCGAGCGTGAAATTCACGGTTAAAATGATGGCATTTTTATCTCGGCTCTTAGAGAAAAAGTAGTCATACAGTGGAGTAATTTTTTTGTAAATTGAAATGATTTCGGGCATAGGGCAAAAGGGGATTTTGATTAGAGGATGGTAGTACTTGTCTGTTTTTTTTTTTTTGGTGGCGAAGGGAATCTCTGTAAGGATTTTTTGTTGTTGTTCTTTAAAAACTCCATTTGCCAAAAAAAAAAAAGGTTCCTAATGAATGGTCGCCAGCCAACAACATCTCTGAGGATACACCACCGATTTACTATTTTCAATTTTTTATTTAGAAAAAAATAAAGGAGTCAAAAAACAAGGGACACGTGGCATTCTTTTATTCGGGTATCTCAAGCTGTTTGTGGTGGTTTTACCCTTTCCGATGGTCTTTCAATTTTTCAAGGAAAAAAAGGATTCCGCCTGCCAGCTGTCTTTTTTATTCGCCTACCCACGTTATATATTCATTGGTATGGTATTTACTTTTTATTTTCATATACCAAATCTCCTGCCTTTCGTATCGTTTTCCCGATTCGCCAGCTCCACTCCAAATATTATATAAATATATAATGAGATCCAACTTAGGTTAATCAACCAACCGGATACGTAAAACGTTTTTATTCTGTCTCTAATTTAGAAAATTTGAGAAAATTTGAGTTTTAAATTAGAGAGAAAATCTTTACCCACTCACAAAAAATAAAATAATATATATATATATATATATATATATGATGAGATATTGCTTGCAGTTATATTAGGTGGAAAAAGATAAACAGAAACGCAACACAATGAGGGAAACATACGAATGCTGACTGGGTGCTGCAACAGACAATGTACATGGATCCTAAAATAAATGTATATTTCATTAATGGTTTTGCTCCAAAAAGGGCGGTTTTCCCACTTCCTTTTTAAGTGAAATTATCCATCGGTTTTGTAATCTTATCTGTATGATTTGTTAACTTAAAAGTGTGGTGAGAGATGGTTGAATATTATTAAAAATATTTATTTTATGAAATTCAATCTTAAAAAAATCTTAATTACCTAATCTGAATTATCAAATCTAAATTAATATAATTATAAATATAGTAAAGCCTAATATGATATATATGTAATCACGCAATATAAATATTAGATTGACTTATGGATGGCGTCGCTTTTATGTCCGAAGGTTATTAGGGAGAGGAGTTATATAAGTACCAAGTCAGAGTTTGACAATTGACAGTAGTGATTAGCGCCGGGATTCTCAAACCAGCGGTAATAAGAAGCCGCGTTTGACCTCTTCCAGTGAAAAAGCCATCATTCGTCCGCCATGGATGGCACCTTCGTTCCCTAACCCAACGATTCTCCATCACCCTTACGCTTTGAATTCTCAATCCCACTGCCCCTAAATTCCGGAAAGTTCTTTCCTTGCCTTGCGAATCTGCTGCCCCTATTTTCTCACCCTCACATCCCCAGCGATCTGATCTGATCTGATCTGCGCCGAGTGTTTCCATGGCGGATATTGTCAAGCAAATCCTGGCGAAGCCGATCCAGCTTGCCGACCAGGTGGTCAAAGCCGCTGAAGTGGCAAGCTCCTTCAAGCAGGAGTGCGCCGAGCTCAAGGCTAGGACCGAGAAGCTTGCTGGTCTTCTTCGCCAGGCGGCGCGAGCCAGCTCCGAACTCTACGAGCGCCCTACTCGTCGGATCATCGACGACACCGAGCAGGTTCTCGGCAAGGCCCTCTCACTCGTCCTCAAATGCCGAGCCAACGGCCTCATGAAGCGCGTCTTCACCATCATCCCCGCCGCGGCGTTCCGGAAGATGCACGCCCAGCTCGAGAACTCCATCGGCGACGTCTCGTGGCTCCTCCGCGTATCTGCTCCAGCGGAGGACCGGGACGATGCCGGGTACTTGGGTCTTCCTCCGATCGCGGCCAACGAGCCGATCCTCTGCCTGATCTGGGAGCAGATCGCGATTCTCTACACGGGATCGCTGGAGGACCGGTCAGACGCAGCCGCGTCGCTGGTTTCGCTGGCGCGTGACAACGACCGCTACGGGAAGCTGATAATCGAGGAAGGAGGCGTGGTTCCGCTGCTGAAGCTGCTCAAGGAGGGGAAGCCGGAGGGGCAAGAGAACGCGGCGCGTGCACTTGGGTTGCTGGGTCGTGACCCGGAGAGCGTGGAGCACATGATCCACGGCGGCGCGTGTTCTGTACTCGCCAAGGTCCTGAAGGAAGGTCCGATGAAAGTGCAGGCGGTGGTGGCTTGGGCCACGTCGGAGCTGGTGGCCAATCACCCCAAGTGTCAGGACATCTTCGCTCAGCACAACGTCATTCGTCTTCTTGTCGGCCATTTGGCCTTCGAGACGGTCCAAGAGCACAGCAAATACGCCATTTTCACCAGCAAAGCCACCTCCATCCACCACGCCGTCGTTCTTGTCAAGGAAAACCCTAATTCCGCTGCCCCCAATGTCCTCGAGGAGGATCAGAGCCTTATTCCTCACCCTACGGGCAAGCACATGCCGAATCAGATGCACAACGTCGTGGTCAACACCATGGCCCTTAGGGCCAACCCTGCGAATAAGACCACCAACGGCGTCAATCACAACCTCAATGGTGCTAAACCCACCTACCATCTTAATCACCACCTCCACCAGAACTCCAACGCCGCCAAGGCTCGAGATCTCGAAGACCCGGCGACAAAATCGCAGATGAAGGCCATGGCGGCCAGAGCGCTGTGGAAGCTGGCAATGGGCAATTCAGCCATCTGCAAAAGCATAACCGAGTCCAGAGCTCTCTTGTGCTTCGCCGTTCTGTTGGAAAAGGGCAGCGAAGATGTCAGATACAACTCCGCCATGGCGTTGATGGAGATCACTGCCGTGGCCGAGCAAGACGCCGACCTCAGACGCTCCGCGTTCAAGCCCAATTCCCCGGCGTGCAAGGCAGTCGTGGATCAAGTGCTTAAAATCATCGAAAATGCAGATTTCGACCTGCTCACACCCTGCATCAAATCGATCGGAAACCTGGCCAGAACATTCAGAGCGACAGAAACGCGGATGATTGGGCCTCTGGTGAAGCTTCTGGATGATCGAGAGGCCGAAGTCTCGGGGGAAGCAGCCGTAGCGCTAACGAAGTTCGCGGGGACAGGGAATTACCTGCACAAAGATCACTCGAGGGCAATAATAGAAGCAGGAGGGGTGAAGCATCTGGTTCAGCTGTCGTACTTCGGGGAGAGCGTGGCCCAGATTCCGGCATTGGAGCTTCTGTGTAACATAGCTTTGAACGTTCCGGACAGCGAACAGCTTGCCAAGGACGAGGTCTTGACTGTGTTGGAGTGGGCGTCGAAGCAGTCCTGGGTGTCTCAGCTCGAGAGACTCGAGACTCTGCTGCTTGAAGCTAAGAGCCGACTGGAGCTCTATCAGTCCAGAGGCTCCAGAGGTTTCTTTTGATATTTTCTTCTTGTGATTTTGAGATTGGAACCATTGAATCCACACCACAATCTTGTTGTCTATTACTTTGTGTAAAGGAAGAACAGAAAAAAAGGTCGGAGCTTTTTTTGGTTACTGTTCCTCGGATCCCTCTCGTCTATACCCTTTTTGATGTCTGTACAAAACAACAATCTCATAATATCATTGATGTAAAAGAAACGTCTTCAAAAAATTTTATTTCTAAATAACTCAAGCATCCATAGGGAACCGTATAAAGTTGTAATTTTTTTTTTTTAATAAAGCTCTGATTTTTTTCTTCTTCTTCTGGGATATCATTATATTAAGAAGTTTTATGCGATGTACGGAACTGCATCTACAAAGAGTGAAGCCCAACAGGCCCATTGATGAATGGGAATAGGCCCATCAAACAACCCACGTTTCCGATGTGGTAAAGATATATGAACCACATGAGCAGAGTCGTGCAAATTCTATACGACTTATCCTCCAATGCATCACAGCTGCTAAATTAGCCTCACATTTTGGCTTCACACAATCCACTCACATCCCCCCCCCCTCTGTTTCTTTTTCTTATTTTTTTATTAGCCTTCTCCACCGTAGAGGCCTCTCTTCTGAGTTCCCGCATTGTCAAGAGTGAAGGAAAAGGGCCCTTTGGCATTCTCCTTCTCCTTCTCCTTCTCCTTCTTCTGAAAACATAATATAATACATCAAGGCGAACATGGCGTCTGCCATAAGTACTGCTGTCTCTTTCCCTTCCTCCAACTCCACTTCTCTCTCCGCCAAGGCCTCCTTTCTCTCCCCCGATAGAATTTTCCTCAGGAAGGTAAAACTTTTATCCATTGTATTGTTTTTTATCAAAAGGTTGCACTTTTTCCTCTGGTTCTGATCAGAAGTCTTCTTCTATTGGCCTTGATCACTTGTTTGGTTCTTTTTCCTCTGCAAATGCTAAGATTCTCTATCATGAAGGAATTTTCCTCAAAAGGGTAGTTTATCCAAGTGTTTTTTCTGCTCTACTTTGCTGGGTTTCGATCAAAAGCTCCAATCATCTCTGGGAACATGCCAAAAAAGTTTGCGTTTTGTCTACCCTCTGCGTTTTCAGGGTACTCTTTGTTACAGAGACGCTTGTGTTGGGGGCAGAGTGGTGTCAGTGAGGGCGCAGGTGACAACAGAGGTGACAGAAGCGCCTGTGAAGGTTGAGAAGGAATCGAAGAAGCAGGAAGAAGGGATTGTCGTGAACAAGTTCAAGCCCAAGAACCCTTACACTGGTCGATGCCTCTTGAACGTCAGACTCACCGGCGACGATGCTCCCGGTGAAACTTGGCACATTGTCTTCAGCACCGAAGGTTCTTCTTTTCCACTATCTAAAAAAGTTCAGATTTTTTAAATTGGGCTTTAGATGAACCAAATCAAAAGTTTCTAGCTGGGCATATCTGCTTATATTTGGGTTTTTCTTCTGCCGTTCGATATGAGAAAGGGCAACCCTGGATTTCAAATTTGATTAACAATCGTTGAATATGATAAGAATAGGTGAGGTTCCGTACAGAGAAGGGCAATCGATTGGTGTAATTCCAGATGGGATAGACAAGAACGGGAAGCCTCACAAGCTGAGGTTATACTCAATTGCCAGCAGCGCCATTGGTGATTTTGGAGACTCCAAGACTGTAAGCTTCTTGCCATAATGAGCAAACTGTGAAAGAATAAGAATGAATGGAGTTACAAAGTGTTTGGTCCTTCCGCCATGGATTGTGTCTCTTATCTGCGTGGTTTTGGTACAGGTTTCTCTCTGCGTTAAAAGACTTGTTTACACCAACGAGAATGGGGAGCTGGTCAAGGGGGTCTGTTCAAATTTCTTGTGTAAGAAGAATAGCCAGAGACTTTTCAATTCTTTTTTTTTTGGATGAAACTGAGTGAAGTTTGTGATGATGCCAGGTTCATCTTTATTAACTGTTCTTCCAATTCTGCTTGACCAGGTGACCTGAAACCGGGAGCTGAAGCCAAGATCACAGGACCTGTTGGGAAGGAAATGCTTATGCCAAAAGATCCAAATGCCACCGTCATCATGGTATCATCATACAATTCCTCACCATGTTTGCCACATGACAAGAGTCGTTGGTCTATGTTATTTCTATTATCAGATGAGACATTGGCACTGAATACTTCTTTGTTTTACTTTTGCAGCTTGCAACAGGAACTGGAATCGCTCCATTCAGATCGTTCTTGTGGAAAAAGTTCTTTGAGGAGCACGAGGACTACAAGGTGAAACAAATACACATCTCTTTTGACATTTTCAGAATATAAGCTTACCCTACGATTTAAGCATCTGACAAAGGCTCTATATTGGGATGTAGTTCAATGGTCTGGCATGGTTGTTCTTGGGGGTCCCGACAAGTAGCTCACTGCTCTACAAAGAGGTGGAAACCAAATTTGTTTGATAGTCACTTTGGATGTTTTAAAGAACCATAAAAACATTTGATTCTTTAGTAGTAGTAGTAGACCATGGACTTGATCAAATGGTGACTGCAGGAGTTTGAGAGGATGAAGGAGAAAAACCCAGAAAACTTCAGGCTGGACTTTGCAGTAAGCAGAGAGCAAACGAACGAAAAGGGAGAGAAAATGTACATACAGACGCGTATGGCTCAGTACGCAGATGAGCTCTGGGAGTTACTGAAGAAGGACAACACCTTTGTCTACATGTGTGGGCTCAAGGGAATGGAGAAGGGTATTGATGACATAATGGTCTCGCTTGCTGCCCGAGACGGTAAGTGAACATATCTTCTTGATGACAAACTCTCCATGTTCTTTCGTGCTGATCTCTTTCTGCGTGTGTGTGTGTATATATACATATGCTGTGCGATGGATTTCGTAGGGATCGATTGGTTGGATTACAAGAAGCAGTTGAAGAAGAACGAGCAGTGGAACGTTGAAGTCTACTGAGGTAGCTTTGGACACACGTACTGTCTTGACGAATTCTCGACGTCTTTGTGTAGATAAAGCCGATGTTTTGAGGGGTTTCCCTCTTTCTGCTTCTCGCTTCATCGCTTGTTCTTGAAGGATTCATATATATGCCACTTGTGTAGCTTCTTAAGTTCGAGAGTTCATTCATAGTCTCAACGATCACTCGAGAGCTTAATAAACTTGTGCCGTTTTCCCATTCGCATTCAACGTATGCACACATATATATATGTATATATATATATATATATATATATATATATATATATAGTCAAGATACTTGCGACCATGTTAGACGTCAAAACAATGGGGGTGTGAGATTTTTCAGACAACGTGTCGAAACCTCATGAGGTGAATATGACCAACCAGTACCATGAGGCCACGTCATCCTGAGGTGAGAATAATGACACGTGGCGTCTTGGAGCCTGTTATAAATACGCAGGCCCAGCAGGGGACATATCTGATCATTCAGACAACTCTTCTAAGTCATCACCCATCTCTATTAGCTTTTCTCAAAAAAAAAATCTTCCAACAGCTTCTGTCTGAAAGCATCAGCTTTGATCTCTGCTCCAAACAATTAATGTCGGAAACTATTATGCCTCTCTTCTCTCACCATGAATATTGCCACCGTATTAGTCTCCTTCTCTTCATTCTTTTCTTCCTCTGCAGAGGTATCCGATATCTTTCATTGATTATTCTCTTCAAGTTTTTTGATTGATTCGCTGTACAGAATGTGTGTGGCAGTTGTGAGCGGCACAACCTTCACAATGGTGAACAAGTGCGATTTCACCGTCTGGCCTGGAATTCTGGCTAGCGCTGGCAGCCCGAGGCTCGAGACCACGGGCTTTGAGCTAGCGAAGGGCGGTTTACGCGCTCTCCCAGCTCCTCCTGGTTGGTCCGGTCGGTTCTGGGCTCGAACCGGCTGCACCTTCGATGCCTCCGGTCTTGGCTCCTGTGCTCTCGGAGACTGCGGTTCCGGTCAGGTGCTCTATCTAACGCATGCTTCTATATTAATGGTACAAAACATATGAGATCATTTACAGACGATTTTTTTTAAAAAAAAAATTAAAAAGGTGGAGTGCAACGGAGAAGGGGCTACACCGCCGGCGACTCTGGCCGAGTTCACGCTCGGGTCACAAGATTTTTACGATGTAAGTATGGTGGATGGATATAACCTTCCGGTGACGGTGGAAGCGAAAGGTGGCTCGGGCGGATGCGCCACCACAGGCTGCGCAACGGACCTCAACCGGAGCTGCCCGGAGGAGCTGAAAGCAGCGGACGGAGCTGCCGGAGGTCCAGCATCATACATAGTTTAGCACCTGAGATTGTTCCAGGATATAAAGACATTAAGCATAAAGCATTTAACACTGACAGATACAATGACATAGAGGGCAAGCAGATTTTCTTCTTATCCCTAGGCGTGTACAAATATTTCCTCAAGCACTTGCAGAACTACAGCAGTGTACTGCTGAAGCGGCTCCTACGGTTCGCCCGACACTTGCAAGCCATCTTTCTACTCCGAGGTTTTCAAGTCTGCTTGCCCTAAATCTTACAGCTACGCTTACGACGATTCCTCCAGTACCTTTACTTGTTCTGGTGCTGATTACACCATCACCTTCTGCCCCAGCTCTCAAAGGTAAGATTTTTTTTTTTTTTGCAATGAATGAATTCGAATGAGATAGAGAGTTGACTGCTTCTTTTTTTAACGAGTGGCAGTTTAAAATCGTCAAGAAAAGCACCGGCGGCGGCGGGGGTGGAGGGGACAGCACTGTCCGGTTCATGGCTGGCGGATTTGGCAACTGGAAGTTCGGCAAGAACCCCTTCTGCCTCTTCGTTTCTCCCTCATTCTTTGGCTTTTGCCATTTCTTCGCTATTACAATTATGATCCTATATAAAGTGGTACATGAACATGAATCAGGTTTACGTAAATACTCCTAATGGATCAAAATCAAAAACCATGGGATTTGTAATATGTTCCTTTCAACTCTTATCCTCCCATGGTCAAGGAGTTCGTAAGTTTCATCCATCTCGTACGCAGACTTGTACGAGAGATTGATTTACGAGGGCAGGTATCCGTTGGCATTCTGGTGTTGGATACTCCTCCTTGTAATGATTGTCACATTGAACATTTCATTAAAGGGTTTCGAGTGATAATAATTAAAAGAACTAATTCCAAGCCGACAACAACAATATGGTAATATCCAAGTGGGTTTCATGACACATGATGAGTGAGTGAGTGAGATTCCATATTCCTCAATTGCTTTTGTGATAAACAGAAACATCCATCCATCCATCAATTGTTTTGTTTTACAACTGCATTGGCTAAGCATCGGATCCTACACTTTTGTGATCTTTGCAATGAAGAGACCGCTGGTTCCCGAGGTATAAGGATCAAAACGCAGCGTTTTGGGTATCCTGCCACTTGTACACGGCCAGTCTCTCGACGCTTCAATCTCCCCCAGTTCTGCACAAAAATCAGCTACTTGATGGCCAAAAGCCCAATGAAAAATCTTCAAAATTTATCACGTTTCATATGAAACGAATGGGTTTTCATGTTACCAATGACCAGTGCCATGAAATTCTCATCTTTTTGTTTTTTGGTAATAGGTCGCACTGATCCTAGTTATTATCTCCTGAGTTCTGAAAGGGAATTCGTACCTGCAGAGGGATTTTCTGCAAGGAACAGATCCACCACGTCTTCGTTCTGGGCGAGTGTCAAGCTGTATTTTTCTTTTCCAGGTTAGTTTCGTTCAACATTTCCCCCAATGTAAAATGGACTTTATACCTGCAAGTGCTGTATATTAGAGTGCCACCAGCTTTCAACAATCTGAAACCATTTCTCAGCAGCTTTAACTGCAAAGAAAAAGCCAGAAAATTCTCTCATCGCAACCTGTCATGGTATCAGAACCTGACATTTTTTAATCTTGTTTTCTTTCGTTCATGAACACCGAACCCGAAACCGACGGCGTCTCCGCCACGACCCCCACCAACACGAACATTCCGACGATGTCTTCTGTCCCG
The DNA here is from genome assembly GCF_000463585.1 of Tarenaya hassleriana. NCBI lineage: Eukaryota > Viridiplantae > Streptophyta > Magnoliopsida > Brassicales > Cleomaceae > Tarenaya > Tarenaya hassleriana. The sequence continues at coordinate 557,672 of NW_010966459.1, forward strand.
ACGACCGCGTTTTCTGGTGTTGCTAGACGCACGATATCACCGAGCGGTCAAGTCTCTATCCGTCCTCTCAGCGTCTAGAACGCGACGTTCAAACGTTGCCCAACCCCACTGCTCAAATTTCTGGATATGCTTGATTGATCCATCATGTGTGCACTCTGCATCCACCAGAACCTGCCAAATCCCACCTCAACTTGTTAGCACCCACACAAGGTTTCTAGATGCATTAGGATCCACTTCTTCACAGAGGTTGACTGCTGTATAACAAACCACCATAAACATAGATACACATACCAAAAGAGATGATTTACCTTGTCATACCCGCAACTTCTGTATCCATTATCACAAAGAGATTCAAAAAGTTCTTCCTTTCTTAGCCCGATAACTCCTGAATTCCGCCCGTAGAAGATAATCTCCGGTTGTCCATTCCACTGCAAGACAGAATTTTTCCTTGCTTTAGCCTCTTGTTTCCTTTCTTTGTAGGGTCTCCTGGACGTCCACTCCCTGAATGTCTTCTCTTGACCGTCCAATTTTGACTCACCTGAATATTACTATAACGAATGATCTCGGTTCACACATATTGATAAATTCGGAGGCTTCATTGAACCTATTGCAAAAAAAAATTTCTGGTTCTGGGTCTCATTACATGATTGAGTTCTGACAGGTGCAACTGAGAATGATGTCCCGTCAGCGACAAAAAGCCGGCACCTGTCACCTAGCCCATATTTTTGAAGCATCGTTCTACAGGCAGCTAGGCGATGCCTTGCCACATCAACACCTGTCGCTGAACCCATCCCACCGAGGAGGTCCAGCATCATACATAGTTTAGCACCTGAGATTGTTCCAGGATATAAAGACATTAAGCATAAAGCATTTAACACTGACAGATACAATGACATAGAGGGCAAGCAGATTTTCTTCTTATCCCTAGGCGTGTACAAATATTTCCTCAAGCACTTGCAGAACTACAGCAGTGCTATGAGAAGTTTCCATGATTCTAAACTGCCAAGTACCAACCATACAAATCAACCTATCATCACAGGTTAACCATGGGCTAAGAGGATTAAAATTAATGCTGGAACCATAGAGGGGAAAGCAGGTGATTACCAGGAGCAGCACAAAGATCCAGGACATGGTCTCCAGGGGATATATCCAGAGCTGAGACAGCGGCACCAGATGCTGCATCAATTCCGTACATCTAGAAGGTCCAAGAAATCGAAAAGCGAGATAAACCTTAGGGTTCTATAAAACAAACTTCGGGAAAACTAAGGCATATGTCATGAACAACTAGCATCATGAAAGAGTACAAAAAGGAAAAAAGACCCAAGCTTTTTTTATGCCAACAGACAATTATGAGACATGTGCAGCCTTCGCATTCAGTAAATTGAGGGGAAAAAGAAGGAGCAGTTGAAGTTGACATAAGAATTTCAGCATGAAATATTGAAGAGTCCAAGCCTAAGAAGAAACCAACGATTGTCGAAAGAGCGAATTTACTATCAGGAGAAGCTACATTACAAAAAATTCAGGCGTAAATGATAAGTTTGAGGTCTCACCTTACCTAGCTGATAGGCCTGGGAACTAGCGATATGAACATCGGGCGGAATAGAGTAAAAACCAGGTAACCAATCCAACTTCTCGAGTTTACAGCTAAGTTCGGATTCGATCTCTTGGACACAGTCTTCAAACCCAGGTTTCAACCTTCCAACAACAAGAGCATCTGAAAGCCGGAATTTCGAATCAAGACACGGAAATTGGGAGGAAGAAGAAGGGGTAGGGAGGTGGTACCTTATATAACGTGGAAGCGAATACGAATCGGTGTAGATCGATGGGTCGAGGCCGTTAGTCTTAAGGAAACTAAGGAAAGCTTCCGGCAACGGTAACTTGGACGTATCTTCCATTGGAACAGCAAGACTACTCTTCGGTCGGAGATCGCCGTCTCCTCATCGCTTTCTCACGGGGGTGGGGGATTCTTCCCATCCCATGTTTGTCAAGATTCGAGGAAGGCCCATTGGCCCAAGCCCAGATTTTACAACATCTGATTGTAATTTGTAAAGTCGGTCCAATTTCGAATTGGCCGTTGAGCGAAATTTGAAGGTAAACGATAAATCTCAAGTATATGGCAAAAGGCACTTTTCCTTTCCATATTTAGAGAATGGATATA
>NW_010966459.1:559839-583464 GCF_000463585.1 Tarenaya hassleriana
AGAGTACGTTTGCTCTGACCCTGAATCATTTTCTTGATCCTGAAACGATAAAAGTTGATTGCTTTCATCATATGGTGTGTTTCCAGGCAGAAACTAAATATACATACAATACACACACATACATACACAAGATCACCCTTCACTCTCGTGTTTTTCTTTTTACTTCGACCCCGACGTATATGGCAATCCATACAACAGAACAGATCCATGCAAAGATCAATCACCAGAATCCGATCTTCACTGAACCAAAGCGCTTATCCGTGTGTGTAGATTAGAGGCTTTGAACATACCCTATTGACTTTGTCCAAAACGGGTTATCTACTCCCTAAGCCAGTCTCGTCCATTAACCTGCAACAAAGCAAACGGCGTCAAGGATTAAAAAAAATGGTTTTAGAGTTGAACTGACTACCCGAATGTCGAAGCAGAAGTTTTAAAACTCTCACCTTAGAAGAAGCAGTGTGGGTTCTAATATCAAGCTTGCATACTGGGCAGGACGTACCCCACTTAGTCAACCAAGAGTCCACACAGCTCAAGTGAAAGGCTGCACACAAACTTCAGCAGGTCAATTAACTAACGTCGAAAAAAGTTTGGAATCAATGTGGCAACATCATTAAACTCCAGAAGTTAATCCACAGATACTGATATTTACATATCAATGAATTCCGCCAATTAACAGAAATAATCATAGATAACGATAATGTTTTGATAGAACCCACTCGAGAATGTAGAATGTTATGAGATGATGATGAGCTCAGCCTATTCGTAAGGTATGAGTATGACTTAGTTTCCAAAACTTCCAGATAGGTATTAGACATTTTTACTGAATACTGATCGTCTAGAATACCTGGTGTTCTAGCTACAACATGGAAAGAATCAAGACCGAGATATTTCGCTCACAAGAACCAACACCCTGTGCCTTTTGTTCTTTCTTTTCAAAACCCTTCAAACCATAATATATTAATAGACCCATGTCCAACAACCTCAGTACCTCTTCAGAAAAAAAGAATATAACCGTCATTTTTAACCGCAAGGGAGGACAAGAATCGGGGTAAAAACTTAGAAAATAATGGTAATCCTTACAGTGTTGGCAGGGGAGAAGTCTAAGGTTTTCTCCGAGTCTATAATCCTCGAGGCATATTGCACACGTTTCCCCGGCATGGTTTTGACTGAAATCTCTGTACGTGAAGCAGGGAAGTGTCTCGACAAGCTTCACATCCACGCTGTTAGGCCAGCTGCTTCTCCCTCGCCACTGGGTCCAGCGTCTAGGTGCAAAGAAGGCTATCAACAGGAAAGTCATGATTAGAATGAGGGAGAGGAACGAGATTGCCAGCACTGTCCAAGCTCGGCCCTCGCTTGGTGGATAGATGCAGCATTCCCCGTCTTGCCCTTTTGCATTCTCCCTCAGGATCTCACCAGCCATGTTTGAGACAAACACCGCGTGCACAGTTAGGCCCTCATGATTCACCTTTACTGCGCAGAATAGATCTGATTTACTGGACGGACTGGGACAAGTTACTATACTCCTTCCTCATCCATGAACTAAACCACACTTTCACATATATATATGTTATTCTTTTCAAATCCCTTTGTTCAGGCAAAGTTTTCTCGGGTATGTATGATAGCTGGGCAATAAATTATCAGAGACTAACCCTGATACAAGCTTGAACTATCAATGCCATCTGAAACTAATTCTATCCAGAGAAAAAGGGAATTCAGCAATCCTAAAGCACAGGACGTGGGAAGCAACAAGCGTTGAACTTACTGTAGACGAGATCATCGTTTTGTGTGTTGTCGTAAACAATCACGGCTTGGTAACCGGAAATTTGAGCATTTAGTAACTTCTCCTCGAACGAACATTTGCCTCTAATAATCAAAGCGAACTTCGTTCTCTGTTCCGTCCAGTTCGAAGCGGCCCCGTGCCTCAGCGGTGAGCAGCCGTCGATAGGATCCGCCACGTAAAGAGATCCACAGATTCCATGTTTGTTCACGGAGCCGGCTACAGAGAGAACCCCGAACGAAGAAGGATCACAATCAAGCTCTCCGAATTTCAGAAACTAGGGGGTCAGCTTCGAAATTAACATAAATGATCGCGAATTCACCGAAGATACATCGCGTATCAGCGGGAGAGAGTGGAAAAATGAGACGAAGAGAGTTACCGTATTTGGCAGGAAGATCGGAGAAAGAGGCAGAGATGGGAGTAAGGACGACGGTAGCGGCGGAGAACGGAAGGAGAAAGCAGAGAAATGTGGCTGCTAGCGGTCTCCTCATCGCTTTCTCACTGTCGCATCGCCATTTGGGCGTGGATTGAATCACGCCACCTCCATTTGGAGAGGATCCAAAACTTCTCACTCGGTCAGAGGTTTTGACCCTACGTATAGATTTTCTGATTAATTTAGAAATGGAGAACATTTTGTACCTCTAATTGTACGTCAGGACACCAAGTGAGGAGGGTACTCGTTCTGTTGCCTTTTTTCTTAATAAAACTATATTTTGGGCGATTTATCATAAGACTTTGGAACGTAAGTTGTTATGCCGAATATATCCTTACGTATATATTGTGTTGCCACCTGTATCTTCTTGTTTGGGTCTTTGTGTATCTCTTGAAGATACGTTCCTGATTTTACTAGGTTTTGTTGATTTCTCAATTGTATATGTACACACTCTAACGTTTGTGAATGGCAAGACCTTTTTCCCGAGATCGCAACCTGTCATGGTATCAGAACCTGACATTTTTTAATCTTGTTTTCTTTCGTTCATGAACACCGAACCCGAAACCGACGGCGTCTCCGCCACGACCCCCACCAACACGAACATTCCGACGATGTCTTCTGTCCCGACGACCGCGTTTTCTGGTGTTGCTAGACGCACGATATCACCGTTCGATTTGAGTCCTAGCGATAACCCTGGTCTTGTTCTCTCGCAACCTTTGTTACGAGGACATAACTACGACGAGTGGGCTATTAACATCCGACATGCCTTGAAATCTCGAAAGAAGTTCGGATTTGTCGATGGTAATATTCCACAACCTGATCCAGATTCTCCAGACTATGACGATTGGGAAACGAACAATTCTCTTATCGTCTCGTGGCTCAAAAACACGCTCGAACCAAATCTGCGTTCGGACGTTGTTCACCGCGAGTTTGCAAAAGATCTATGGGATTATCTCAAACGTCGTTTTGGCGTGACGAGTGCTCCTCGCCTCTTGCGTCTTCGAAGTGACCTTGCCAATTGTCGGCAGCATGGAATGTCCGTGGAGTCATACTTTGGAAAGCTTTCAAAGTTATGGGATGATTTGGCCACTTTGCGTACTTTGAAGGTGTGCAAATGTGGTCATTGCTCCTGTAACCTTGCGGCAGAACTGGAAACCCAGCGACAAGAAGACCGGTTGTACGAATTTCTTCTTGGTCTCGACGATGCAAAGTTCGGCATTGTGCGATCGAATCTGCTATCTCGTCTTCCACTTCCGACTGTTGAAGAAGCCTATCTTGTTGTTGTTCAGGATGAGGCCGCACGAGATCCGGTGATTCGATCTGTTGAAGCTGCAGACATCTCGGCGTTTTCAGCTCAGGGCTCCTCGAGATCTCGTTCCTCTCCACCGGTGAAAGATAAGTCTGTGATATGCTCCAACTGTGGGAGAACGGGTCACGTTGCGGAAGCATGTTTTCAACTGTTGGGTTACCCTGAATGGTGGGGAGACCGTCCTCGGAGTCGCTCCGGCCGTGGTCGAGGTCAGTCCTCTGCTGTTCGTGGGCGTGGAACATGTCGCGTTAATGTGGCTCAGTCTGTTTCCCCGTCTTCTCTGTCGGCTTCCTCCCCTGCCATGGTTGATTCCGACAAACCTTCGATTAGTGGTCTTAGTAACGATCAATGGAAGACTTTGATTACTCTGCTCAATGCCGGCAAGATCGGAGCCAACGAAACATCTTCTGGTATGTCTTCTCTTAATTCTTGGATCCTTGACACAGGCGCTTCGCACCATTTGACCGGACGATTGGATTTACTTCAAAATCCCTCACCGATGGCCTCTTTTAGCATATTGCTCCCTGATGGTCGTCACACCTTCGCCACTCACTTCGGAACTGTGGTGTTATCTTCTACTCTTCAGTTGTCCAACGTGTTTTATGTGGACGGATTACATGTTAATCTCCTCTCGGTTTCTCAACTACTTGGCGATCATGATTGTATTGTGCAGTTTACTAATAAATTGTGTATTATTCAGGACCGACTTACGAAGATGCTGATTGGAGCGGGTGAGTTACGGGACGGGCTCTACTATTTTCGAGGTGTTGAGGTCGTTGCGGCTATTCGTTCAAATACCAAGTGTTCTTTTGACGTGTGGCATCGAAGATTGGGACATCCTTCGTCTAAAGTGTTAGAGCAGATTTCGTGTGTTGATTTTGAGCATTCGGATGATTCTCCGATAGTTTGCGATATTTGTTTACGGGCCAAACAAACTCGTGCTTCTTTTCCCTTGAGTTCTAATAAAACGAGCGATTTATTTCAGCTTATTCACTGTGATTTGTGGGGTCCCTATCGAACATCATCGCATTGTGGGGCCAAATATTTTCTCACAATAGTTGATGACTTTTCTCGCGGTGTGTGGCTGTTCCTTTTACCGGATAAACGTCAAGTTTATCGTTATCTCCTGGATTTCGTTGCCATGGTGGATCGACAATTCTCCAAGAAGGTTCAGACAGTTCGTTCGGACAATGGCACTGAGTTTCTGTGTCTTCGAAATGAGTTTCGAGCTCGCGGGATCATACACGAGACATCGTGTGTGGACACTCCACAACAAAATGGGCGTGTCGAACGCAAACACCGTCATATACTCAATGTTGCCCGTGCCTTGATGTTTCAAGCCGAGTTTCCAATTGAGTTTTGGGGGGATTGCGTTTTAGCTGCGGGTTTTCTCATTAATCGCACTCCGTCTTCAGCGCTTTCCGGACGAACTCCTTATGAAGTTATCTATGGTCGGCCTCCGGATTATTCACATTTACGCACTATGGGTTGCTTGTGCTATGCTCACAATAAGGATCACATGGGAGACAAGTTTGCTTCTAGGAGCGTTCGGTGTGTTTTTGTGGGTTACCCCTCGGGCAAGAAAGGATGGCGGCTGTATGATCTTGACAACCATCGTTTTTTTGTCTCCCGCGATGTCGTGTTCTGTGAATCTACGTTTCCATTTTCGGTCTCTAAGGTTACTTCTTCGTCACTTACGACGTCTCCGCCGGTATCACCGTTCCCTCTTGACGAAGACGATCCTGCTATGGCTTCTCCTCACGTGTCACTCCCGATGGCTATACCTGTCTCATCGTCAAGTTCGGTACCCAGCCCCACTTCGAGTGCTCTTCCAGAGTTGGATTCCGTCTTGGGTTCTGATCAGTTAGCTCCGTTCTCCGACGACAGGGGGGATCCGCTGATGCTCTTCCACTTGATATCGGTGTTAGTAATGATTTTGGTCGAGGTAAACGCCAAAAATTTCTGTCCACACGTCTTAAGAACCATGTTATCAACACTGTTAGCCACGTGAGCTCGTCCCTTCCATCACCCGACCATCAGCACTCTTCAGGTAGTCCTTATCCTCTTGCACAATCTGTTAGTTGCACTAATTTTTCGGCTTCCCATCGTGCATTTTTAGCTGGCATTACCGACAATGTCGAACCGCGATCCTATAAGGCTGCTTTACGTGATCCTCAGTGGAGAGCTGCCATGCAGGCAGAAATCGATGCCTTGGAGAAGAATCAGACGTGGTCTATGTCTTCTCTTCCTCCGGATAAGAAGGCCATTGGCTGTCAATGGATTTTCAGGATCAAGTATCGTTCTGATGGTTCTATTGAACGATACAAGGCTCGTTTGGTTGTGCTTGGAAATCGACAAGTCGATGAACTCGACTACGGCGAAACATTCGCCCCGGTTGCGAAAATGGTCACGGTCCGGGTTTTTCTTGCTGTGGCCGCCGCTCGCAATTGGGACATTCATCAAATGGACGTTCACAATGCTTTTTTACATGGCGACTTACACGAGGAGGTTTACATGCGTCCCCCTCCGGGTTTTGAAACACAAAATTCTGGTTTGGTTTGCCGTCTTCAGAAGTCTCTCTACGGCCTTCGCCAAGCTCCGCGGTGTTGGTTCGATAAACTTCGTTCTGCTTTGGAGAGGTATGGTTTCTCTCAGTCCCAGTCTGATCACTCTTTATTCACGTTTCGCGATGGAAAGATTCAGTTGTGTGTTCTGGTTTATGTGGACGACTTAATCATTTCGGGAAATGCTTCGCTCGCTTTGCACGCTTTCAAACAATACTTGAGCTCATGTTTTCACATGAAGGACCTTGGTCCTCTTAAGTATTTCCTTGGTTTGGAAGTGGCTCGCAATGGTACCGGTATTCACGTTTGTCAACGGAAATACGCACTTGACATCTTATCCGAAGTTGGTCTTCTTGGTTGCAAGCCCACACTCTTCCCATTAGACCAAAACCATCGCCTCTCTTTGTCGGACAGCCCTCCACTCAAAGATCCCACTAGTTATCGTCGTTTGGTGGGTCGACTCATTTATCTCACAGTCACTCGGCCTGAACTCTCGTACTGCGTTCACATTTTGGCGCAGTTCATGCAACTCCCGCGCCAAGATCATTGGAATGCTGCTGTTCATGTCGTCCGTTACTTGAAGAACGACCCGGGACAAGGTATTTTGTTTCGAGCTAACTCAGACTTACGTTTGCGGGGTTGGTGTGATGCCGACTATGCCGGTTGTCCGCTCACACGCAAATCCTTAAGCGGCTGGTTCATTCAGCTTGATTTGTCCCCTGTCTCATGGAAAACGAAGAAGCAGACCGTACCGGCCCTCTCTTCAGCGGAATCCGAGTACCGGGCCATGCGTGTGACAACGTGTGAATTGCTGTGGATTAAGAGCATCTTGTCCTGTTTCGGCGTTGATCACACGTCACCCATGTTGTTGTTCTGCGACAGTCAAGCGGCATTGCACATTGCTTCCAATGACGTTTACCACGAACGCACCAAACATATTGAAGTGGATTGCCATTATATTCGACATCATCTTGATCACGAGAACATTACGATACATCATGTTTCCACACGAGAACAATTGGCGGACATTTTTACGAAAGCGCTGGGCAAGAAAGAGTTTGCATGGTTTCTCGACAAGTTGGGCACACAACACTTGCATTCACCAACTTGAGGGGGGGTGTTATGCCGAATATATCCTTACGTATATATTGTGTTGCCACCTGTATCTTCTTGTTTGGGTCTTTGTGTATCTCTTGAAGATACGTTCCTGATTTTACTAGGTTTTGTTGATTTCTCAATTGTATATGTACACACTCTGACGTTTGTGAATGGCAAGACCTTTTTTCCGAGATCGCAACCTGTCATAAGTCGAGGGTTAAACCATATAATTTTACAATATGTGAAAAGGATTATATATATATATCGATATGAAATATTTTTTTATATTCATATTGGTTTGATTCATTGTAACTTTGATCCAATTATATTTATTATAAAATGAATGGATAAAGAATCGAATCCTAATCCTTTCGATATATTGACTATACCCTTTAACAATTTTCTTTAACAATTTACGTGATATTTTGCAGTAAATTATCGGAAGACCACTCGAATATGGGATCACGAACAAAGACATCCCTTCTATTCCAACCAACTATACTATTTGGTCTATATTCCAATTGAATGACACGAAACATTCTTCTATATATACGAATTAACATGCGATCTCCATCACTTGTGAAGTGGTAGGATACATGGGAAGATCGAGTCTCGCATTTCTTTTGGCCTTATCTTCTTTCTCGGGAGAAGATGCAACGTCCACTCGGGATCTATGCCATACTTTTTTTTTTTTTTTGCATTTTTCTCGAGTTTCTTCATGGTAATGCCACTTGCAACCTTCTTTGGAATTTGGGATAATGTTTCAATTATTCTAATACCGTTTATTTATTTTTTTATAAAATATGAGTGTTGTATTAACGTCGATCCAAAAATCGGTATTTATATCCTATCATAAGTGAATTAATGCAAACCGATGGGAGTGACGGGGCAGAAGGGACAACCACAATACGGAAGCTTGTTACGCAGCTAATTTTATATGAGATTTGGCGAGAGCGGAACAATAGGACCCACCAAACGGAGACAAGAGCGTATGGCCAGATAATCCTCCACATCATGGTTGTCCTATTGTTTAATGGCACACGAGTAAAACACACGCTGGCTGATGAGGCCCTTCATGTTTTATGGACAACGAGACGTATTCATGGGCAGTCGGCTCTTAGCATGCATGCGGGTACGTACGTACGTAAGCGTTCTCTTCAGCACAGTGAATACTCAATTGTTGTTACATGCTCTAGCTACTCAGGTGGAGTCCATTAGACTCTCGAGCGTTAAAATTCCTAACCCAGGATTCTATCAAAAGGACAAAAAGGCGCTGAATTTGTCTGGTGGGTGCGTCTGATCTGGAGTAAAGGTCTGAAAAATAATAAATTAAAAGATGACGTTCAAATTCATAAGTCCGAAAAAAGTTAAGGGTATTTATGCAAAATTGTCTAAAATGAGATGCACACGTGGCATATGTTGACTCCATCAACGATATGAAAGACGGTGGTGTCGGACACAGGAGATCACAGAAACGGCATCGTACAAAGCAAAAGAAGCAACCAACCCCCTCTCCAAGAAAAACCTCAAAATCCTTCTTTTCAAGTCTAGAATATTACGCTCCTTCCCCGTATCTTCTCATCCTTCCCTGGAAGAACAACTCCTTTCACTTTCCATCATGGTTCTCGAGGTAGGTTGCCCAAGTCTCTCTTAATCTCGGATTAGGGTTTCTTTTTCTCTATTTCTTGGTCTCTGGATGTGCTTGTTTGATCCGTTGATCTGGGATTTATTTTTCAGGCGACGATGATTTGTATCGATAATTCCGAGTGGATGCGGAATGGGGATTATGCTCCGTCGAGATTCCAGGCTCAAGCCGACGCTGTTAATTTCATTTCTGGAGCTAAAACCCAGGCTCGTCATTGTTTCCTAATCTAATTCGGCCTGCTTATTGTGGGTATTTTAGTGTTTAGTCTCCGATACCGCGTAGGAATGAAGATCTTAACAACCTTTGAGCTGGGTTTTACTTACGAAACTCCAATTCGGGATTCTTATTACATGAGTCTTTGGATGTTGTTCATTCTTATTTACGTGTTTGAAGTGTAAATAGTTAGCATCTTCAAGATTTTCTAGTGCCTTGGATGTCATCAGTGTGTTCTGGTTATTGAAGTTTGGACTGATGGTTGTAAGTTTTCTTTTTACAGTCAAATCCAGAAAATACGGTCGGAATTCTAACGATGGCCGGGAAGGGGGTTCGTGTTTTGGTTACACCAACCAGTGATCTTGGAAAGATCCTAGCGTGCATGCATGGTTTGTTTCTTTTCTTCTCTTTTTCTGGTTCATACGTCTATGTTTTAGCTATCTTATTTGCTTGCTGACTGCTGAGGCCTAAATTATCTGATCTTTGAGGAGAACTGTTGCACCCTTCCCATGATTAATTACATTGATTAGGAATGTTTGTACTATTTGTTTGTGCACTCATGAACTTATAGTCTGAACGGAGGTTCGGTGAAAACCGAAAACAGTATTGTTCCTTATTTGAAAATGGAGGTCTCTAATCCTTATCTTCTAGAGAAATTATGAGGACTTCTCTTTGAATTCTTTGACCAAAACTCTTCAAAGGATCTTTGATATTCTGGTTCCTCCTGAACATAGGTCTAGAAATAGGTGGGGAGGCGAACCTTGCAGCTGCGATCCAGGTGGCCCAGCTAGCTCTTAAGCACCGGCAAAACAAAAAACAGCAGCAAAGGATTATTGTCTTTGTGGGGAGGTTAGTTTCTGTGTCACTATTTCTTTTGTTGCTATGGGAATCCTCTTGCAACACATCTTTCCCCTAACTTTCTTGGTCTAGCAGCCCTGTCAAACACGACAAAAAACAACTAGAGGTGATTGGAAGAAAATTGAAGAAGAATAGTGTTGCCCTTGATATTGTTAACTTTGGTGAAGATGATGAAGGAAAGACGGAAAAGCTTGAGGCACTTCGTGCTGCCGTTGATAATAATGATACTAGCCACATTGTACATATTCCTCCTGGTTCCGATGCTCTCTCGGATGTGCTCATCAGGTAAAATCTTTATATGTTTTCCCTCATCTTGATCTATGTGGCTGGAATGGTTGAAATATCTGTTTTGGTTTATGGGATCTCCTTTCTCCTTTGTTAGCACGCCAATCTTCACTGGGGATGAGGGCGGGAGTGGTTTTGCAGCTGCTGCTGCTGCAGCAGCAGCTGGAGGTGTATCTGGGTTTGAGTTCGGTGTGGATCCAAACCTTGACCCTGAACTTGCCCTTGCGCTGAGAGTTTCGATGGAGGAGGAGAGAGCTAGGCAAGAAGCAGCTGCTAAGAAGGCCGCCGAGGAGGCTGGTAAGCAGGAACAATCAAGCTCACAGGATGCAACTATGACCGATTCCACTTCTCAAGCTAGCACTAAGAAAACTGATTTAACGGTTAGTTTCTTCTTGTCTTTTTGTAGTACTGGAAGGTCTACCCCTAAGATTATGGCTGAAACAATTCCGTTCTTCTAATGACTGCCCTTCATGATGTATTTTATGATTTTGGGGTTCAAATCTGAACTAGGAATTCTTATAAAGGTTTTGATTTCATAAGAGCCGGATCAAATTGATGAAGTTACTCTTCCATTGACCTCAACTGATACTACACTCTATCTGTGGCAGGACGAAGAAAACGCTGTGCTGCAACAGGCCCTTCAAATGTCCATGGATGAGCATCCTTCTGGTCACGACGCACAAGACACAGATATGTCTGATGTTGCTATAGATGATCCCGAGTTAGCACTAGGTGAGTCACAACATTTTTTGGCAAAGATCTTGGAGTTCTTGTTCTATTTCCTCGTGATATGTCTTTCTCGTTTATCCATATTTAAGCTCCACACTCTACCCGGTTGCAGCTCTGCAGTTGTCAGTGCAAGATAGTGCAAAAGATTCATCAGGCCAGTCGTCCGATATGGGCAAACTACTGGCAGATCAGTCATTTGTGTCCTCCATCCTTGCATCGGTATACATTGTTTTTCTTGGCTTCTGGGTTGAGAAGATGGAAACTTTTACTTGTTTATATAAATGGGTCGTGTGGTTGTTTATGCAGCTTCCTGGGGTTGATCCAAACGACCCTTCTGTAAAGGATTTGCTGGCCTCAATGCAAAACCAGCAGTCAGAGGTGATAATGACTAGAGCTGATAAGCTGAGTTGGTTCTAGATGTCGGCATTTCTGCCACCGGAATTTAGGGCTAAACGTGTTTGTTTGTTCTGTTGTATGCGCCTCTGTAGAAGCAAGACAAGGGGGAGGAAAAGGGACCAAAGGAGGAGAAAAAATGAAAACACTGATGTCGCCATTGCAGGTACTGTAGTTCCCCGATAGCTGGATCATATGATTATTCTATTCCTTGGCTATTTAGAGAAAGCTTAGTGACCAAAAGAAAAACAGTCCATCTCTGTTCATTCTGTTTATATACCGAGGAACTAAAATAAGACTTTCTATTTTTGGGCAGGTCTGGGAGCTCTGTTGCATTTGCTTTATGTGTATGTGTATCGTGTTGCTCTCTCTTCCAATCTAAATCTCTAGGGGTATAAATGACATTATGTTGTGTGAGCAGTTTGACATTTTTATTTTTATTAAACCTTAAAGCTGGTTTGAATCTGATTATGAAAACCTTAAGAATATCTCCGAAATCAGACATACGAATTATAGATCATGATGTTATAATATGTCCAAATGTGTACTGTTGTTGAAAATTAACTAATATGGGTTCATTTAAGCCCATTTAGTTCCTCGGCCGAAGTCAGACAAGTTCAACATGAAACCCTCTCTACCAGACGGAGGCTTCTTCTCCAAGTTCCAATCGCATGACGTATGCGCTTCTTTCTTCAGTGTAAACAACAAATCGAAGGAGGAAGGTGGAGATGAAGAGAAGGGAGAAAAGCAAAAGATGGCGAGGTACGATCGAGCGATCACCGTGTTCTCCCGTGACGGCCACCTCTTCCAGGAGTTGTGCGCCCTGGAAGCCGTCCGTAAGGGTAACGCCGCCGTCGGAGTTCGCGGCTCCGACGCTATCGTTCTCGCCGTCGAGAAGAACCCCACCCCTAAGCTCCAGGATTCTAGGTCGAATTTTGTTCCTACTGGGCCGCTTCGAATTGTGTTTGAGCTTGACCTAGATCTCTTGGCTAGTTCAATTATTTTCTTCGCTTTTCAAATTCGAAGTGTGATTCTTTTGGAAATGAATCGCCAAACGTTGAAAGAGTAAACGCTGATTGTTTTTTTTTTTATAAAAAATTTGGATTCTAAATTGCTCACCAAAAGAATAGGGACTTCGATGCATAAAAAATAATATTTAACTTTCCCTCGTAGTTTCTAATGTTTTTTTTTTTCCTTTCGGGGTGAACTTATCGTCATCAGTAAAATGAGGGGCCGAAAACTGAAATGCAAACAAATTGAGGGGTAGATGAGGAATATCTCACCCTATATCGTAGAAATATAGAGCAATAACTGGAAAATGCATTCCAACGGCTAGTTTCTAAACGGTAACCCCAACGGTCATAAATTTTTGAAACTTTTTATTTTAGTATCCTCTCTCCAAGCGTTCTCTCTAAAACCCCATCTGTTTCCTCCACTCTCCTCCGTCATTTCCCCTCCTCCTCCTTCTTCTCCTTCTCCACACATCTGAACAGAATCGTAACACCCATATCCCGAAGATGATGAAAGATGCGTGGAATGCTCCTCCCGGATTCAGGCCAACGAAATCCGCCCCGAGTTCTCCGGCGAAGCCACTTGGTGTATCCAGGACTCGGTCTGAATCCTTCGGTGCTCTCCATAAAGTCCCTGTTGGCGATACTCCTTATGTCAGAGCCAAGAATGTTCAGGTACCCAAAAACTTCTGAACTCCTTGGATCCATCGAATGTTGTTCTGTCGAATGTTGTCTAATGGGGTGTACTCTTTGATTGCTTTTACTTTGGTCAGTTGGTGGAGAAGGATCCGGAAAGGGCAATTCCGCTGTTCTGGGCAGCCATTAACGCCGGAGACAGAGTGGACAGTGCTCTGAAAGACATGGCTATTGTGATGAAGCAACAAAATCGGGCTGAAGAAGCCATTGAAGCCATCAAATCCCTGAGAAGCCGTTGTTCGGATCAAGCCCAGGAATCCCTTGATAACATCCTCCTAGATCTCTACAAGGTTCTTAAAAAAACCAAGTTTCCTTGATAACATCCTCCTTGATAACTCTCTCGTTTTTGTTTTCTGTTTCTATGTTGGTCCTCTCTCGTTTTTGTTTGCAATTGCTACATGCTGAGATGTTTTTGATTGTTCTGCAGAGATGTGGCAGATTAGATGATCAGATTGCACTTCTGAAACACAAATTGTTCTTAATCCAACAAGGTTTGGCATTTAATGGTAAACGCACCAAAA
This sequence comes from Tarenaya hassleriana, assembly GCF_000463585.1. Classification (NCBI taxonomy): domain Eukaryota; kingdom Viridiplantae; phylum Streptophyta; class Magnoliopsida; order Brassicales; family Cleomaceae; genus Tarenaya; species Tarenaya hassleriana. Next base: position 573,371 of record NW_010966459.1, read on the forward strand.
CCGCCAGATCTCAAGGCAAAAAATTTCAGGTGTCAGTAGAACAAGAGGCGACCCGGCTACTGGTAAGAATCACTCGTGCTCATATTAATCCAGATTGTCAATTAGATCAAAATAGAAATAAAACAGATGGATGTGCAATTTCGGAAGCTGTTATTCTCAGTCCATAATGTGCTGAAGTTTCTGTTTCATAGGTGCATCTAAATCTCTCCATGTGGAAGTGAGTTTAGGAGAAACAAGACTAATACATGAATAAACAACATCGAAAGATCAAAATATGTTTCAGTAACAACATAAGCAGATGTATGTGTGTTTCAAAACTCGACCGGTTTTGTTATTATTATTGATACATGTTTCAATTATACAACTTTAGCAGATGAGCACAATAACAGATCTGAAGATGTTTCAACAACAGATGTGTATGAGCGTATAGTATAATACATGTTTTTGTGTAACTGTAACTCAGATGTGTTGTCAATTCTGACAGGGGAACTTGGGGTGGGCGCTGATGCAGAAGGATAACTACGTAGAAGCGGAAGATGCATACAGAAGGGCACTGTCGATTACACCAGACAACAACAAGATGTGCAACCTGGGGATCTGCCTTATGAAACAAGGCAGAATCGGTGAGGCCAAAGAGACTCTGCGGCGGGTGAAGCCAGCAGTTGCGGACGGTCCTCGAGGTGTGGATTCACACCTCAAGGCTTATGAAAGAGCTCAACAAATGCTCAAGGACCTCGAATCCGAGATGATGAACAGAGGTGGCGATGATAAGGTCGAGCAGAGCAAGCTTTTCAATGCCTTTTTTGGGTCTTCCTCTATTTGGCAGCCTCAGCCCTGCAGAGATCATGGCGCAGCACCAGCAACTGCCAATGGAGTTGAAGAAAATGCAAACCCTAATGTTGTGGCTGGAGGAAACTCCTCCGGTTCATGTATGCATCCTCCTCCTTTGCACAGAACTGTGAAGCAAGCAGCGGTTTTCAAGGCGTCTTCTTCCTCCCTTTGTCAGCCTCAACCGAAAAGAAGCGATGATGATGATGAGAACGTGATGGGGAAGTTGGCTTTGGGAAAGCCTCCTCCTTTACATAGAACTGCGAAGCAATTCGACACCTTTTTCGGTTCTTCTTCCGTTTGGCAGTCTCATCCTTTGGCGGCCACCATCAACGATGGCTACCCAGACGAGAACGTGGACGCCAATATGATGGGATTCCCTCCCCTGCACAGAAATATGAACCTGAACGTGGACGCGCAGCCGTTTTTCTCTTCAAAGTTCATGAGAGATCATCAACCCGGGAAGGATCCAATCCATGAAACTCTGAAAAGAACGAGATCAGGAAACGCAGCGAGCGACCCTATGAGAACGGCGGCGGCGGTAAAACATGAGACCAATACAAGGAGGAGGCTGTCACTGGAGAGGACAGCGGGCGGAGATTCGCTTCTGCCGGATAACAAAGACTTCGAAGAGGCAATTTTGGCGGCGGTCTTGGGGACAGAGACGAAGAACAGCGAGGCATTGTTGGCGCAGAGGAAAGTGGAGAAGAGGCTCAAGGTTTTCCAGGACATTACCTTGTCTCTCAGCCCAAGAGCCTAATCACTTATTCTAATTTAACCCAAGCTCTTACTAATCATTATTATTTTTTTAAGCTGAATTTGATAAAGGGGATGAACTTGTTCTCCTTCAACTGCACTTCTTGTTATAAAATTAATAAAAAAAAAAAGTCTTTTATCTTTGGGGAACACTTGCTATCTTTGGTTGAAATAATCTAAAGATAATTTTTGAAAAATGGTAAAAAGAAAAACCTGGCCTACATATAAATGCAATCACCATTTACCAAAAAAAATGCATGGGTCCAAAACTCAAGTCAAATTACAACTATTTGACTTTGTACTTCCTACACATTGTCTTAAGAATCACATTATCTCAGTTGTGTATTCAGTTTTTTGTTAGTCCGAAAATTTCCATAAACCAGAATCTACTTTCTTATGGTTTGACTATAAGGCTGTGGGTTCTTAAAAAAACAAACATTGAGTTGTGGCCCAACATTAAGAAAAACATCACAAAACTTTTTAAAGGTCATTTTGGTCATTTGGCTTAGGAAAACATTAAGAAATTGCCCTTTTTGAGGCGCGGCTCTCTGCCCAAAGCCTATGGTGTCTGTCGTCTTCCAAATACATTCTGAAGTTAGCCGAACAGCCTCTAAAGCCAAAAGCCAAAGCAACTCTTAAAATACATTTTGAATATCCTAAAAGACCTAACCAAATATATCCCTCTCTCCTCTTTTGCTGCTGTCCATCGTGCAAGGTTCAGGGCAAAAGTTGACAACTTTATTTTCTTTTGATACAAACGAAGCGAGCAACTTTGAGGATTTTCTTGCAAGGTGAACAAGATCTGCCGGCCAGCGTGTGAGATCATCAACTACCGAAGTAGTTTTTGGAAGAAGAATAAGAAGGACCAAAGAAGTACAAACAAAGTCTACACCTTTGAAGGTTTACAGGGAGAAGAAGAAGGAGAGTAGAAAGGTTGAATGGGATTAATCAGCCGCACTCAGTGCAGAATCGTGGAGGAAAGGAAAAAAAGAGACAAGAGCTTCTGCATGGTGAAAAAAATGGGTATGTCGGAATCTTGAGAGAGCCCCATCTGGGAGAAACATTATATAGTTTTTGTGTTCTTCATTTTCTGATTTCGCACTTGCGTCGAGAGGAAATGGGTAGCTGTTACTCAAGAACAGAGAGACAGGAGATAGTGTCGCGTTGCAAGGCGAGGAAGAGGTACTTGAAGCAGTTGGTGAGGGCCAGACAAGCTCTCTCTGCTTCCCACGCGCTCTATCTCCGTTCTCTACGCGCCACCGGCGCCGCCCTTCTCCAGTTCTCCGCCAAAGAGACCTCTCTCCATATCCACCTCCACCCTCCGCCTCCTCCGCCTCCGCCTCCGCCGCGTCGGCCTCCTCTGAGTCCTGGCTCCGACACCACATGGACCTCCACCACCACTTCCTCTGCTCTTCCTCCTCCTCCTCCGCCGCCTCCTCCTCCGTCCTCCGCATGGGACTTCTGGGACCCCTTTGTGCCGCCGCCCCCTTCTTCGTCGGAGGAGGAGTGGGAGGAGGGTACGGCCACCGCAACAGCCACCGTCAGTACGGATCCGGCGACCGCTACTCCTCCACCGTCATCGGTGGTGAGTGAGTTCTCCAAGGACACCGTCACGACCGGCACCGCCTCGGGAAGCGAGTTGGCAATGGTTGTCTCGAGGAACAGTAAGGATCTGATGCAGATTATCAAGGAAGTAGATGAATATTTCGCGAAGGCTGCAGATTCTGGTGCCCAGCTCTCTTGCCTCCTTGAAATTCCAAGTTGTATCAACACCGCCACTGCATTTTCTGCTCATAACAAAGGAGGTACTTTACATGTTTCCTCTTCGTTCCTGTTCGCCTTTCGTGTTATGGGTCGGGAGTAATTTGTTAACTTTCTACAGGGAAACTGTACAGTAGCTACGAGTGCAATCTGAATCCGAGGTCGTTTTGGACAAGAGGTTTTAGTACAACGTTGAACGAATATAGAAACCCAGGAGGAGAGGCGGTCGGAGGATATGGGAGCCATTCCTCTACCGTGGAGAGGCTCTATGCTTGGGAGAAGAAGCTGTTTCAAGAAGTCAAGGTATTCACTTTTTCTTCTTTTTCCACTTCACAAGAAGGATCTTTCCGACTCAGGTTTAAAATTTCCAATGTTTGGATGTTTGCATTTCTTTGCCAAGAAGAATCTTCGGAAGTCCAGGTTTGAAATTTGCTGTCTTAACGCTCTGTTATGTATGTGAGTCTTAGTCATAGTGTTTGAATTGAAGTTTCAAACTTTCCCATGTACCCTCTGAAATCAGCTTGTGGACCCAACACTGCTGTGAAGATGATCAGACAGACCCACGTGTGTCTGACATTTATATTGATTGCCAGCGATGAAAACAGTGTTGGTTGGTGCAGAACGCAGAGAGAATCAAGATGGAGCACGAGAAGAAGGTGGAGAATGCGAGGAAGCTGGAGATGAAGAGAGCTGAGTATGTGAAGACGGAGAAGGCCAAGAAAGACGTGGAGAAGTTAGAGTCACGGCTGACGGTCGCTTCTCAGGCCATCGAGAGCGCCTCTGCCGCTATCACCAATCTCCGAGAAACCGAGCTGTACCCTCAGCTGGTCCACCTTGTCAAAGGGTCAGTTGTCTGCCTCTGTTATTGCTTTGTGGGTTTGCCTGTCTATAACAGTTACGAGTTAAGGTTTAGTAATGTTGTGTTAAAATTGGTACGTAGGTTAATGGGTATGTGGAGGAGCATGTACGAGAGCCACCAGGTCCAAAGCCACATAGTTCAGCAACTCAAGTACCTTAACACTGTCCCATCCACTGAACCCACATCCGAGCTTCACCGCCAATCAACTCTTCGGCTGGAGCTCGAGATCCAACGATGGCACCAGTCATTCTGCAACTTGGTCAAGGCCCAGCGCGACTACATCCAGTCTCTGACAGGTTGGCTCAGATTAAGCCTATTTCAGTTCAGCAAGAATCCACTCGCTAGAGGCAGCAGCGAATCAAAGATTTACAGCTTTTGCGAAGAATGGCAATTGGCTGCTGACAGAGTCCCGGATAAAGTAGCAGTTGAAGGGATCAAGAGCTTTATGGCTGCAGTTCATGGAATTGTGGTTCAACAAGCCGAAGAACACAAGCAGAAGAAGAGATCAGAATCAGTGTTAAAGGATTTCGAGAAGAAAGCGGCTGAACTGAAGGAACATGGGAGCAAGTACGGGCCTTTCTCTTCGGACGGATTGGGGGAAAAGAGAGGAAAGGTCGAGAGGTTGAAAGGAAAAGCGGAAGAGGAGAAGAACAAGTACGAGCAGGCGGTGAAGGTGACGAGGGACATGACAGTAAGTAACTTGAAGATGGGGTTTCCACATTTGTTACAAGCAATGATCGGGTTTTCAAGCGTGTCCATGCAAGCTTTTGAGTCTGTCTACAACCTCCACCACTTCAAAAGATAGACAATAACGCCTTCTGAATGGTATTATGCTACGTTATATGTACTAACAATATGTTCCTAATTCATTTCAGACCACCTTGTTTTTGTCTACGTGGCCATGTTCCAGCGAATTGAGCCAATTCTAACTTTAATTTTCCACCGTCGAAATTAATTATACGGCGTTACATAAGATCCTACGGTCATAAAAGCAACCATTCCGTACGGCTTACCGTAGACGATTACGCATCATCCACCAATCCCCCTGTCTCACCTACCCACGCCGGCTCCTTCATCTTCACCAAACCGCGATGGGTTTTTACCTTCACCTACTCCCACCCAATCTCTCTTGTTCTTCTCTCTCTCGCTCGAACCCGACTTCGGCTACGGGTTGAATTCCATGGCGTCCGCCACCGCCAACTCCCTTTCGCTCTCCGTCTCCTCCAAGAAGCCGGGCTCTTTTGACAGCCGTGGCTTGATTGCTCCTCGGAGCATTCTTGTTCCTGTGTCTTCTTTTTCCAAGTGTAAACGGGTTAGTTTATCTTTTTCTTCGGCGAGTCCTACAAGGATGTGGGTGCGAGCCAGTGCGACTCAGGTGATGGACGAATCGCTTAGCGAGAAGACTCCTACGGCTTCTCCTACAATCGTCGAGGTTGATTTGGGTAACCGGAGTTATCCGATATATATCGGGTCTGGGTTGCTCGATCGACCCGAGATTCTTCAAAGGTAGTCTCTTTAGCCTACTCCGTATCATCATCATTTTCTCGAGTGTCAAATGTGCTGGCACATTTAATCGGAACATGTTATGTGATAGAATTGATTTTGTAACCTATCGAATCAAATCGTCGCTGATATTCGTTTGAGATTCTCGTTGAGCTTAGAGCCAATTGTCTTTGTTCGTTAAATTGTCCCTGTTTCGATTGAAGCTGAGACAGATGGCGCACATAGGGTTTGTTCTTACAGAATGTTGAATTGATTCGAATGAATAGGCATGTTCGTGGGAAGCGAGTTCTTGTGGTCACCAATGAAAAAGTTGCCCCTCTTTACCTGGACAAGACAGTAGATGCTTTAACAAGAGGAAACCCGGGCATCTCGGTCGAGAGCGTGATCTTACCTGATGGGGAGAAATACAAAGACATGGTACTTGTCATATTGGGTTTTGAGTTGCTGCTGCTTCAAGTGTGATTTTTAAAATACCCTGGATGCATTTTATACAGGATACTCTTATGAAAATCTTTGACAAGGCGATTGAGTCTCGTCTAGATAGGCGCTGTACATTTGTTGCGCTTGGAGGTGGTGTGATTGGCGATATGTGTGGATTTGCGGCTGCCTCTTATCTACGGGGTGTTAATTTTATCCAAATCCCGACCACTGTGATGGCACAGGTACAAAGTTCATTTCATCTCGCTTCCAATTCTTGCTTTCTTGTGCTCAAATTATATGCGTCGTAAATGCTACTGTTATCTTCGGCTTGAACTTGATCTCCTTTCTCTGCAGGTTGATTCTTCTGTTGGCGGCAAAACCGGAATAAATCACCCTCTTGGAAAGAATATGATTGGTGCATTCTACCAGCCACAGTGTGTGCTGGTAGACACAGACACACTGAACACGTTGCCAGACAGGGAATTGGCATCAGGTGTAGCTGAAGTGATCAAATACGGACTGATCAGGGATGCCGAGTTCTTTGAATGGCAGGAAAGGAACATGGAGGCATTGTTGGCAAGGTGTGCCATATTAGTTTCACTTTGTCCAAGCGTTGATGTCTTATTTCTGGCTCTGCAAGTGTGGTCTAGTAATTTTGCATTGTATCGTCCCAGGGATCCAGCTGCATTAGCTTACGCTATAAAGCGGTCATGTGAAAATAAGGCTGAGGTTGTATCACTGGATGAGAAGGAAAGCGGATTGCGAGCAACACTAAATTTGGGTCATACATTTGGCCATGTGAGTATTTCGCATTATTACCCTTTTTTTCTTTTACCCAACTGGAGGAACCCAACCTGGTTGGGATGGAATATAGAATCTTGAAGAAATTTAACATCCAAAACTAAGTTTGGATCTTAGTACTCACTACAGCATGTCAAAAGGTTTATGTTTTCATACCTTGCACATTAATTCCGTAACCCGAGAAGGGGAACCTTGGTGCACCGGTTAAGGTATTGCCGTTGTGGCCTAGAGGTCATGGGTTCGAGTCCTGGAAGCAGCCTCTTGCAGAATATTCTGCAAGGTAAGGTTTGCCTACAATACACCCTTGTGGTGGGATCCTTTCCCGTATCCCGCTCAACGGGATGCTTTGTGCACCGGGTTGCACTTTAATTCTGGAAAGTGTGAGGTCTTTCTATTCATGTCTAATCACTGTGCGCTTCATTTCTCAAATCTTCTCATTTGTCAGGCCATAGAAACTGGCTTTGGATATGGAGAATGGCTCCATGGGGAAGCTGTTGCGGCTGGCACGGTACTTCTTGCCCTTTTGTAAAATATCTCTTATCCCTTTCATCTCTGAAACCACATTCAACTGAGCTATAAGTGTCACTATGTTGTTTGAACTTAGGTAATGGCAGTTGACATGTCATATCGTCTTGGTTGGATCGACAGCTCAATCGTCGAGAGAGTGAACAACATCTTAACACGAGCAAAGTTGCCCACAGCACCGCCCGAGACAATGACCGTGGACATGTTCAAATCCATCATGGCTGTGAGTCGGCTCGAATAAAGAGTTCCGATCTTTTTTTCTTTCTCCGGAATATCCATTTTTTTCTCACGGATGCTGGTCGGTCTCTGCAGGTGGACAAGAAAGTTGCGGACGGAGTGTTGAGGTTGATCCTTCTCGAGGGCCCTCTCGGAAACTGCGTTTTCACCGGCGATTATGAGCGCAAGGCATTGGACGACACGCTCCGTGCATTCTGCAACAAGTCGTGAGCTTTCCCCAATCTTTTGTTAGGGTTCTCCAAATGTTTTGCGATTGATATGATAGATTTCCTTGCTCGGTGTTTCTGTGTGTGTGCAATGTATTTTTTTTTTTCCGGTGGTGTAATTTTTTATGAGCTAATAAGAAGAGATCACCGTCTTCAACATATATCAGTGTCCATTGTGTTTATTGTATTCATTGAATACATAGCCCGTTTTCTTCCTGTTTTCCTTATCCAATCGTGAATCCATACGCATATATAGTTTGCAAAATCTCTTGTCGTTGATCATTTTTCAGACATAAGACTGTTTTATCAGTGTGTTTGTGTGCATAACGATAGACCCCCAAAAAAATGACATATTAACAATCGCAAGATATATATATTCAAGAAACTTTACACTCGACACATATTCTTTGAGGTAAACAATAATTAGAATTAGAGATGGAGGTTGCGTTACAATTTTTCGGAACCGAGCCACAAAATATGGTATTTTTTCGAATTGGATCGGAATCGAATCGAATATAGTATAATAACCGATTGATACATATTTTTATAAAATCGAACTGAACCGATGGCATAAATTCGAAAGAAATGGAGGAGGCAAATAAAGATTTGGGTATTTGATTTTTGGTTTGGTAATGGGGAATGAATGAGGAACCTATTAAAAGGGCAAACCCCAAAAGAAGCGGAGAAGATTGGTTGGCGAAGAACGATTGGCTCACTGAACGCTTCAACGGCATTGTTTCCCGGCCAAACTAACTAACTCTGGTCTCTATGTCTCTCTCTCTCTCTCTGTCCCTTCCAATTCTCTTGTGAAATTGCGTTCTAGGGTTTCTATTTCCTGAGAGAAAGCTCTCTCCTTCGCCATCCGCTGTGTCTTCCCCGTTACACCCAGATGGCCGATTGAGGTCCCAGGAGCAGAACCTCAGATCATCACAAAGAAGAAGCTGTGGAGGAATTTCGACATTTAGGTCATCAGGAAGGTCCTCAGACTCGTTGAGATCTGAAGGCTTTAACCAAATCTTTTTGGCGATTTTTGGCTTTCCCTGATTATTCTGGGGGAAAAATATGAGCGCTTCGAGGTTCATCAAGTGCGTGACGGTCGGCGATGGAGCTGTCGGGAAAACCTGCCTTCTGATTTCTTACACCAGCAACACTTTCCCCACCGTATCCTTCTCCATCCCTTTCCTCAACCTCTGCATATTGTGTTCCTTCAGCTTTTGTTTCGTCTTAGATAAACGACCCATCTTCGTTCATCTTCTGAATGATGCTATGCCATCGAGAATCTCTTTTTTTTTTTCCGTCAAACTTGAAATTTGTACTGCAAAGTCATGTTTATCAATTGATTTTCCTAATAACTCCGTGCACCCAAAAAAGATCAGAAGTTCATATATCTCTTTCTGCCCTTGAAAATGGCAGTTTTTAAACCATTCAACCGTTCCTCGTTGTTTTGCCACAGGATTACGTGCCAACGGTTTTCGATAATTTCAGCGCAAATGTTGTCGTAAATGGAGCCACCGTCAATCTGGGATTATGGGACACTGCAGGTAATATTTTCTCTATCATGTTCTTTCAGATCTTTTTTATTATCAAATAACAGATTTTTGGTGTGTGTACTATGATGGGGTGAAACAGGGCAAGAAGATTACAACAGATTAAGACCGCTGAGTTACCGTGGGGCAGACGTATTCATATTGGCATTCTCTCTCATTAGCAAAGCCAGCTATGAAAACGTATCCAAGAAGGTGGCTGGCCGAACTCTCAATCCCTTTTTTTTATACGTTTTTCGTTTCGTCGGTAACATCTGTTGATGATCGAACAATTCTTTTCCCCAGTGGATTCCGGAGCTGACACATTACGCTCCCGGAGTCCCCATCATTCTCGTTGGATCAAAGCTAGGTCTGTCTTTCTGAGAGAAACCCTTTTAGCTAAACTAAAACCAGCAGCAGATCATACTATTGTCGGCCGTTCTTTTGGTTGCATTGAGTGGTCTTGTGTTGTGATTGTTTTCCCAGATCTACGAGATGATAAGCAGTTCTTCGTCGACCATCCTGGTGCCGTCCCTATTTCTACAGCTTAGGTATATCATATGACATTGTTGTTGTTATTACAAACAGAATGTCTAATCACTGTGCGCTTCATTTCTCAAATCTTCTCATTTGTCAGGCCATAGAAACTGGCTTTGGATATGGAGAATGGCTCCC
>NW_010966459.1:583609-590558 GCF_000463585.1 Tarenaya hassleriana
GGGGGGGGGGGGGAAGCTCTCTGTTTTGGTTTCATTAATCATTAGATAAGTAAAACAAAAGTGGGTTGGCCTGTGAAAAGGGGGAGGAGCTGAGGAAGCAAATAGGAGCACCCACATATATAGAATGCAGTTCCAAAACTCAAGAGGTAATATATATACATATATATATATATATATATGTATATATAATATACATTTGATTAAAGAAACACAAGAACTGATGATGTTAGACATTGGTGTGGGGGTGCAGAATGTGAAGGCGGTGTTTGACGCAGCAATCAGGGTTGTCCTCCAACCTCCAAACCAGAAGAAGAAGAAGAAGAGCAAAGCGCAGAAGGCCTGCTCCATCCTATGAACAACCTCTCCCTTTTCTTTTCGGCTCATTCAAATCCGTGCCGTCATCAAGTATTGTTTCTTGCTCCATATGCTGGATACCCTTTTTTTTTTTCTTGAAAGGACTTTTTTTTTTCTCTTGGAGGGCTTATCTATAATTTGTTTTACTCTTCAGTTTGTGATTTTGATTTGTTTTACTCTTTTTTTTTTCTTTTTTGTTGAAGAAAAAAAAAGAAAAAAAAAACTTTGTGAGGAGGAAGAGACCCGACTTGAAAAACAAAGCTATTTGGAGTTGAAGATTGTTTTTTTTTTTATTATATAGTTTATAGATTGATAATTATTTCATGCAACACCATCATCAACAATTGATTGTTTGGAGCGAAAGTAAGGGTGTTATTTTTATTTTTATTTTGTATGTGAATGAACAAAAATGTTGGTTAGTCGTTGCAAAGACAAATAAATGCGAAACGTGCAGCAAAAAGATACAAAATGTGCGGCTACAATGCAGGCCGCATTGGCATTGTCCCCTCTCTCACGCAATATTTCATCACAAATGATGCAGCTTTCATATAATAACGATACAGCCCATGAGAGAGTGAATGTCGGTCCACACATAATGCTACTCGGGGCGGCCATTGCCAGATTTATATTTCACGTTTACTATTGTCTCCTCCTCTTCCTCTCTTCCTCCTTTCTATTACTCCACCCTCTTCTGTTCATGCCTCTTGTCCTCTCTCTTTTCCTTGCTTCCCATTTCCCCATTTTCTCTCTTCTTCTCCTCCTCTACCTCTGCTCCTTTCTCATGTTTTCTTGCCTGTTCTTCTCTTGTGACGCCTGATCTTTCACTTTCCACCCTTTCTACTACAATCCTATGTTATTAACATGCATTCTTTCACAGTTCAGAGTTTGCAAAGCAACAGTCAAAACGCTCAGATGATGGTGCAGGCGTTTGGATTCTCGTCGCTGAACGCAGTGGTGTACTTGACCTCGAAAGAGCCAGCGCGAGCTAGAGGTGCAGCCTCTGGGTCTGAGAAAGGGTTCCGGACGTAACCAGGAGGAGCTTTCTTGTCATAGGCGCCGGGGGCATAAGGGTGGGGTTCCACATCGTACGCCACGTAAGGCCACAGCTCCGCCTTCTTCCCGGTCCGCTGGATGACTCTATTTAACACCTGTCCCATATTCACATAGCGTAGATGTAGTTTTCAGCCTCATTTTATCAGAATGTTGATATAAGATATCTCATGTAAATAAACACATATATATTCACATCTGATTAGGGTTTCGAATAGAGCGGGCAAAGGTACCACCTTGCCGGGTTGAACAAAGCCCTCCATTGTCAGTTTGCTCTGTTTGGGATCGACGGTGACGTTCCTGACCCCTTTCATGGCTTCCACTGACTTCCTCACTCTTCTCTCGCACCCTTCGCAGTCCATTTTCACTTTTATCTCCATCCTCTGCTTCCATTCCACCCATCACGTTTATTTACTATACATACATCAGTCAGTTACGTGAAAACGTTCCACAAACTTCAAATTAAAACGGACAGAGCGATACCTGAAACTGCTTCAGCTTCTTGTGCCGCTTGCGAGACATAAGTCCGTAGTGACAGAGCTCCATCATCGTTAGGAAGGAAGTCTTCCGGAATGTTTATGAGACGGGCATATGTATGCATGTGAACATGTACATACATATAAATGCTGCAGCTTTTGTAGAAGTGGACCCGTCTTGAATTGCATACTGTATAATAATGAATAAAGAGGAGAAGCAGAGAGCATGTTCTAGAAGACAGAGGAAGAAACATCCTTTTCTAGTTAGTTCGGTTCGGTATTCATCCGCGAGTGACATTATTTTTTTGCCGGTACTGTAGATAGAGAAAAGGCTTAAACTTTCCAATGCTATGGGGAAAAAAAGGACAAGAGCTTAAAACTCATCCAAAAATTCTCATCATTTCAATTGGTAAAGAGGGAAAAAGGAAAAACTCTGCCCGAGAGCGAATGGTATTAGAGGTTATCAAGCACCACCCGGGCCGCGTGACAAGGCAGTCTCTCAGCGGCATTGTCCATTGGCAACAAAGTTAATGCCATGGCCGCAAGAGCTTTTGGGGCCCTGATGCTAATTGTTCAGCAAGACCAAAACTCATTTACCACGGCGTTGACCGAATCAGCCTCTTTGTCACCGAGCTGTAGGTCATGGACTATATCCTTCAAGTCCACTAGGTTGCAGCCAGGCACTTTTACGACCTTCTTCTCCTTTGCAACCTCTCTCACTCTTTCGACATCCTTCCACCGCCCAGCCACAGCATAGACATTCATGAGCAAACGATAGTAAGTGTAGTTGAGCGGGTCCCCCTCAATCAGGAGCTTGGCAATGCTCTCCCCCATTGCCGTGTTGCCCGTGAAACGGGATGTGCTAAGCAAGCTTGCCCATCTCGAGGATTCTGGCATCCCATCTTCCTCTGGCAGCTTCTTCAGCATTTCTTGTGCTTCTTGAACGAGCCCAGCACCGGCATAAAGATTAGACATGCACCAGAGGTGCCCGAAATTGGGTCTAATCTCAAACTCGTCGACCATCTGGGTATAGTAGCTTTCGCCTTGTGAAACAAGCCCAGCTCTAGCACATGCGCAGAGCACACCTATGAATGTGATTTCATCGGGAATGAGCTCAGATGTAGAATCTCGTCTTTTAAACTTGGTTTGATTGCCCATGGATTCAAATAACTCAAGGCCATCCTGAGGATATCCGTGAAGGCAGTGCCCCAATATCATCACATTCCAAGTGATTACATTCCTAAGCGAGAGACTATCAAAAATCCTACGTCCTGACTCGACTTCCTTGCATTTGCAGTACATGTCGATAAGAGCAGTGTCGATGATTACATTTGAATTCAGTAGCGTTTTTAACAAAGATGCATGCACGGACCTGCCTTCCTTCAGCCTAGCTGATCTGCCGCAAGCCCTCAGTAACAAGACCACGGTTCTGTCGTTTCCACGGAATCCTGCTCCGACCATTTGTCGAAATAATTTAAGGGAAACTCCGGGATTGCCAGCATCCAGATAAGCGCTGATCATGATATTCCAAGAGATTACATTTCTGTCAGGCATTTGATCGAACATGTTATGGGCAAACCCCAAATCAGCATCTCTCACCAGCCCGGAAATCATCGAATTCCAGGACACAATGTCCCTCTTCGGTATTTCAGCAAACACCTTATCAGCAAGCTCGCGAGCCCCACCACTGGCATACATAGCGATCAACGAGTTTTGAACAGGTAAAACTTGGTCGAATCCGTGCTTAATGGCCTGACCGTGACACATTTTGCCGGAATTAATGCAGCATGTTTTCTCGATAGAGCCAAACAACGACACGAAGGTGTAACTGTCGGGAACAAAACCATATCTCAGCATCTCGCAGTAAAAACCACAGGCTTGTTGGGGAGAAGAAGATATGGAATACGCCTTGATGACGGTATTGGCGCAATAGAGCTTGCCGATGCAGCGAAAGATGGAAAGTGTGTAGCCCGCATCGCCGAAAAGAGAAGAACACTTCAATAATCTGATAGACCAAGAGGGATCACGAAAGAGACCGGAAGTGATGAGCCTCGAGTGGAATTGGAAGAGGTGTCCGATGGCACGAGACTTGTTAAGAAGCTTGAAACTGCGAACAAAAGAAGGAGCCGGAGCGTCGAGGGGATCAGAAGAGGGCGGGAGGGTGGTAGGTCTGGATCTGAGAAGTTGTCGGGTAGAAGAAGCTCTTGCCATTCATCTCCAACTTGACTCCGTAATCTGAACTCTGAAATCGATTCAGAAATCGCCATCAACCAAATTTCATCTCTCTATACCTCTTTCCCACTCTCTGCCCGCGGGGAGGGAAGAACGCGTTGGCCAGTTGCCGTTCCCGGAAAACCCTCTGGACGAACTGGCGGTTTTTACTCCAGAATGCGGCTGATGATGAGTCACTGCCCTAAACCCCGAAAGTGGTTTCTGTCCTAAGACTCAAGTCACCGTCATCATTCTCTTAATAAAAAAAATATATTTTCTTGTTAATTAGGAGGAAACTTTGAACATACGAGATTTTAAACAAAAAACAGTTCGAGTGTAAACTATGTTAGTTAAGATGTGCGAGTGAATGTCACGTTTTTTAGGGTACGATGAAACGGACCGTACATCTAACCCAAGATAAAACGTCGCCTTTTCTTTTTTTTTTTTTAAATTAAAAAAAATCGCGAAAATAAGAAAGAAAAGTTGGAAAGTAAGAGTCGAGATTAGGTGGGTGCAAAAGAAGGGCTCATTACGTAAATCGCAATCCAGACAGAACAAAAGGCCACTTACAAAACACTTGCACACACAACTCAAAAGGGGCATTTGTTCCTTCACAAAAAACAAAGAAAAAGGTGAAAGAGGGGATGGGAATAGAGAAGTGGATGTATTTCTGGAAGGGTAGAGGAGGAGGAGGAGGAGGAGGAGAGGTTCTTACCAAAGCAGCAATGTCGGAAGAGGAAGAGGAAGAGGAAGAGTGCTGCAGTGTGTGTCTGATGAGGATGGTGAAGGAGAAGAAGAGAGGAGGAGGAGGAGAGGAAGTAAAGACATTGGGGTGTTCGCATGTTTTCCACAGAAGCTGCGTGGAGAGATGGTTCCATGTCTGCGGAGTCTTCTCCTGTCCTTTGTGCCGCTTCTCTTCTTCCTCTGCCGTCAGCCACGACCTCCTCCTCCTCCCCGACGACCTCCTCCTCTGGTTCTCTTCCTTCCATTTTTGATCTCTCTCCCCCTCCTTGTCTTCTCATTTGTCATGCATTGAATCCATTCTTCCTTTTCAAGGACAAATACATCATATGCCATGTCATGTGATCTGAAACATGTGTAAAATGTAAGCTTTCACTTCAAACATATAATTCCATTCGCAATAGCAAGCAACCGCACAAGTCAAAAGGGTTGCATTATTCATTCTCCTCATGGAAAGGGATACCCAATTCGATTCTCCAAAGAAGAAACAATAAAAGGAATCAAGAAAAATAGAGATGAGAGATAGAGAGAGATTGAAATTGTTGTAGAAGGGCAATGAAACTGTCAGCAAATAGAGGGCACAGATGGCCACTTTGCCTTCGCAATGGAAACGCCCTCTTTCATTTCATATCATCTCACCTCTATTTCGGACATGCCCCGGCTGTGGTATGTGAAGCTCATCCCCCATTTGTTGTTGCTGTCTTCTAGGACAGCATCTATTCTTTCTTCCCCTCCTGTCTAAGGATTCCTGCCGTCTGACAGCTTAATGTTCTGAAGATGTGCTGCCAGTGTGTCGTCCTTAGTCGCACCTGCCGCTGGCTGAGCTGTGGCGGTTACAGTCAGATCCCGAGGCCATACATACTTTTGCCAATCTCCTCGTCTCCTTATTGATTCACCCTGCAATGTGAAGTCCATAACTGTTACCAACATCGAGGCATTTAATAACTTCACATGCTTTCTTTTACCCATTTCTTTTGGGTTAAAAAAAAAGATAGAGAGGAGGACAAATGTCAAATTTCATGTTAGCTTTAACAAAAAAAAAAAGCTAAGAAATCTCAAAGAAGCTTCTTCCCTCTGAGCTCAATTTTAGTCCCAACGATTTGACAAGTATAAGCTTAGAGACTGCAAGCATGTAAAATGGGATTGCGTACCTGAACTTCCACAAAAGCAGAACTTTTCACAGCATCCAATATAATCTGGACGTTGTTGGTCAGTTCAGCAAGCTGAAAGATAGAAACAATGAAAAGACCCACAGCGGAATGTTAGCACCACACAGCCACTGCCAAGATGGCGAAGCTTTCACTTGAACTGAAAGAAATTTCAATGCCCGGGTTGCTAAATCACACGCGATAAGAGAGATCAAATTAGAATCAAATATACAAAGCAAAGAGCAAAACTTAATATGACAGAGGCACTCTAAGTAGCATAACAACCATTCTGAGCCACATGCAGACCGTGAATAGTATCCTCGGTCATTTATTTTCCCGTAGATTGTGAAGGTATCACTGCAAGATGCACGTACTTCAAAAGAGATGATGACTTAACACAAAGAAGTGCATCAAACTCAACTAGAAAAAGCTACAAAGGGGATGCATACTTTTCTAAAACCGGCCTTTAAGCTAACAGGAACCCAACCCTCATCGTCCATGTGCTGTCGCAAGTATTTATCTTTGCTTAAATTGTCGGCACTGCAATCGTGTTTTGCAAAGGATAAAGTTATTTATTTACATTTCTGGGAAAGGGCATTTATTTAGCATTGATGGGAATCCAAGAACAAGATGGTCAGGAACACAACCAAACTAAATATACGGACAGAAGGAATTACCTGAAATAAAAATCTACTTGTTTCACTATTTTAGTGAACAATATGGGATCAAAACCAGGAAAATAGATAGGTTGAGGTGAACACTGTCCAACCAAAGACATGGACTCTGGAGGTGGATGCGGCATGTAGATGGCTGAGGGATATTCTGGAAAAGCACAATTTGTTAACTTTAAAACAAATGGAAAAGCAGGAATACGAATGAAGAGCATAAGATAACTGATGTCTACCTGGGTAAAGCACGGGGCCAGCGTATGGATGTAAATGAGGGCCTGCAATATATTGTGAACCATCA
>NW_010966459.1:590587-612104 GCF_000463585.1 Tarenaya hassleriana
GTAAATGAGGGCCTGCAATATAGTGTGAACCATCAGCAGGAAAAACCGGAGGACCCATCAGCCCATGAGGTCTCACAAGCCCTAGACCTTGCTGCGGTTCAATGTGCACATCTCTCCCGTTGTGATTACAGTGAGGAGGATACACAGTCTGGTTACGATGGTCATCATTTCGCCTGTTTCCATGGTTCTGCTGGTGAACACTATTATCGCCACGGGGATAAGACCCTCCATTACGGTTCCTAAATGAATTTCGGTGCAGTGGATATCCTCCGCCATAAGAACCACTCCTCTGGCTGTCTCTCGAAGAGATGGTATTTAAAGGCGGAGTTTCTACATTGCCAGACTCTGATGGTTAGAGACGCCGGTATTTGAAGATATGTTGGAGTTGTTCCGTTTAAAAGCTTTCTTTTGGCCCTTCACATTATGGTTCTCAGACAAAGTAGCGATAGCACTGGGGTCGGCACTGGTGTTGCCAACAGATTGTTTCCGAGCAAAAGCAGAAGGAATTTCAGCAGCCTTGAGAACAGACAAGAAAAATGTATAAATATAGGAGCATTTTCAAGACAAATGCTAACTATTATCCATTCCTAAAAGTGCATAGAACAGGTTTTTGGTGATCAAACAATGTATTGACTAACTTTAGCATATGATGAAGCTGCAGATAGACAAATCGCAAATTCAAAAGCGAAGTTCAACAATGGCAATATAAAGCGATGCAATTTTTCGATCGATATTGGTTACAGAATCAATCCCTCATTTCTATGACAGTGACACCAGAAAGAGGGAGAGAGGCGGATAAACGGAACTACCTGCAGTGGCGGCGTTGATGATGATCCATCAGAAAGGCCTTTCAAGGATTCCGAAGAGTGAGACTTCATAGAGGAAACCCTGGCAGAAACACAGAGAGCAGGCCATGAGTCGCCCCCCATCACGGGCCTGACTTCGGCGGAGCAATTGGAAGGCCTGTACCAAGCAGGTTTCTTGCCAGCATTGTCGATTGCCGGCGAAACCGAGAGACTCATAGGAGGGAGAGAAGGATCACTGTCGGAGAGGGAGGCATTGATGGAGTAACGAGGCGTGTGGGAGCTCGGATTTGGGGCGCTATTCTCCGTAGCAGCCATCGGGTGAACAGCGAACAGAGAGGAGGTTCTTGTCGGAAGGGCGGACAGCGCCCGTGACAGTGTGGGAAAAATCAGAGTTAAAAAGGAGGTTCTGTTTGGACGCCGTTCACTTTCAGGTCAAATATTTCGGAATTTACCAAAACACCCTCCCTTCCCATTCAATCACCAATTTAACCAAATCTTCATTTAACTTTTGGATGTACCCCAAAAAAAATACTGAATGATAACACAACTGATAATTGCTATTTAAAGTACAATGATGTATCTTTTTATTTTATTTTTTTTAATTCACGGAAACAACAGACGAAACCTGAGATGGGAGAGTCACAAGGGTAAGAGCAGGACAGGGCATGGGATGAACTCAGCGAGTAAATTGGCATCAACGTGCTTAGAGTGGATGGCTTCCATGCTCATCACCACTAGATCCAAGCTTAGGTCGTCCGCCACCTCCCCTACCGGCTTCTTCCCTCCCCCAAGCCGCTCCAACAGCCTGAACTCCTTGAACCCACCTGACCATTTTTTTGTCGGAAGATGTCTTAGAGACACAATTTGATTCCCAATGAACAATCAATCCTTAGGAGTCATATACACCAAAAAGGTTCCAAATTTACGTGATTGACATAGAGAGAGGTGTTTCGGGTGGATCTTGTGGATTAATTGGGACAAAACACAGCGGTTAGGGTGTTCATGAAACAACAAACTCTTCCTACCTTCAGATAGATGCCAGCGGATGCTTGATACTTGTGTCTCATGCTCAGGCAGCGAATCGCTCTTTTGTTCATCGATTACTGTGAACAAGACGATGTTAACAAAGTATTCTTCAGGAATTGATTGATGCAATTCGCGTGCCAGGATCTATGTACTTACACACAACAGTAATATCAGCTCCATACTTCTTTGCCAAACTAGTTGTTGTAGCAGCAGCCTAGAGAAAGAAAGTGTTCCAAACTCAAAGAATAAGCAAAGAAATCCATAGGAGGCAGGCACCAATGAAGGATAATTGATCAAGGATTTTGAGATGCAGTTTGTCAAACCCCAGAAAGAAAAAAGAGCTAACCAACTACTTGTGCAAGAAACAGCAATGGGAAGAGCACTTGTGAAACCCATAGCGAAAATTATGGGGCAAATGTGCTCAAGAATGGTGACCTGTCGCGTCCCTTCGGAAAGATAAGGATTCCGATCCGTCACGGGCAGAAGGAGATGCTTGAAATTAGAAAATGTATCTTCGACTGGACTCACCTCAGCCTCTCTTGATTGCGCCTTTGCTGGTGGCAACATGTTGAAACGAAGAGACATTAAATTCTTCCGGAAAATAGATTGTGCGGAATGTTATATAAGTCACCAGGACTAGAAACAGCCGTAATCTCTACTGTTCTCCTCTTCAACTTACAAGACTGCAACTTGAAACAGCTAAATTCTAAATCATGATTAGACTCTCATGCTTATAATAACTCAAAGACATAACTAAAGATGACATCTGAAGTTTCAAGCTTATGTCTGATATTATCTTCTAGCTCTTTGCAGTTGCAGAATTATTCATGAAGATTAATCGCCCGAGAAATTTAAACGCATCAACATGCTGATATCAATCATTAGATTGCCCTCGGTTTAATCGTATCAGCAACATTTCCGCCGCCATACCCCCAGAAAATTTCATGAATTAGATTCAGCCGATCAAACAGATGTGATTAAATCAACTATGCGATACCTCACGCTGCCAAAATTAGAGGTACCTTTATGCGAGACTCCGTGAAATTTGGCGAAGACGGAAAGCCCACGAGGTTTGGACCGAAGAGAAGAGGGAGCGTGGAGAACAGACGAAGAAGACGACCACAGCTCTGTGATAGGCTTGGCAACGGGAATGGAAACCGCGGCGAGATAGCGAGCAGACTCCATTGAAATGCGGCGGAGCTGATAATGGTTGATTCCAGAAAGAGTTCCACACAGCAAAGCAATCCTTTTTCTTTTTTCAAAAAAAAAGGATTGAGATGATGGGGCGAAGGTGATGTGATTCCATGCTGCGCGGTTTTTGAGTTCCATCAATAAAATCTGATCTGGTTCCGGGGGTTTCTGAATCACAGCCGTTCGATTTCTTTTTTCGTTCTTCTTCAAGTTTTGATTACATATTAAATGCATAGGTGAAACGGCGTCGTTTTAGTCTCTGGGTCGGGGTGCGGAACCCAATCGTAGGTCTAAAAAAACCAAAACTTCTCAAACACGTCACATTACTGCAGATGTTATTTTATTATTAAAAAAAAAAAAGACGACTTGCACATCATTTACAGATAGAAAATAAAACGCTTGACAAAAGCAAGCTGGGGAAAGAGGGGAAAGCAAACAGAAAAGTATGAAGCGTCAAACGAAAACAAAAGGAGCGGATATTGTAGCTAGAGGAAGGCCATAACAGGAAGAAGAAGAAGAAGAAAGAGTGGAGAAGGGAGAGGGCTCAAACGATCAGAAGCAGAGCCAGTGCGAGAGGAGGCACTTGAGTTGGTCGGAGGAGGAGGACGGGGGGATGAAGACGGAGTAGGAGGTTGCATATCGGCCACAGATACTCGTGGGGGAGGAGCCGCCGTCTCTGACGGAGGGGGAGCCGGCGATGTCGTCAGGCCCTCATCACCAAAACCTGATGTCACACCCATCGGAAAATGTCGTCATTGCCATATCTATCATGTCACTGTACGATATTGATAAATGCTGCAGAGGGAAGAAGAAGAACATATCATGTAGTACTCACAGTCAGACTCTTTCCAGCCCAGCACCATCCTTTCCCGGTCAAAGACGACACGATATCCCGACATGAAGTTCTCTGCATTACAACCACAAAAGCTCTCACGTCGTAAGTATGAACATATATATATATATATACCATCTTTGGTAATATACATTCAGGATTCAATACTTACGTCCGATGATGTTAATCTTGAAATCGACGCTCTTCACAATACCCAAACAGTAAATGGCACTTCCGTTCTGTTACTCGTAAGGTGGATTGTTAGGGGGACAAAAGTATTATGCATTATGGAGAAAATTAAGTGAAGATCAAATCTCTGTCTTGCCTGAAACTCCGACACGAACAGCGGATTTCTGAGTCTCAATGCGGATCCTCCCAACATTGTTAAGTCTACAGCTGGAAAAACAATGGTCGTAGCGTTTGGACTGCACATGACGAGGGAAAGTATCACTTAAAGAGCTTGTTTATATTTGAGGAAAGAATTTTTTTTACATGGATCTTCAAATGTAAGAAAGAAATAAGATAATGAATTTAAGTAGCAAGAGAGCGGAGATGACCTTAACTCGTAGCAGAACTCAAAGGGAAAGGAGGGATCAACCGGAAGTCGCTTGTCAGTGACAAGGGCATTGAACTGCAAACAGAATCAAGCCTGTTATCACTTACTGATACTCAGAAATTACAATTGCCCTTCATGAGATGGCCTCATATTACATCCCTCTCTAAATAGTAAATACAAGTTACAAAGAAAAGGTTTTTTTGTTGTTGTTGAAGTTTTAAACAAGACACTTACAGCTTTGGTAACAGCGTCATACGCAGGCTGCAGCAACTGAGTAAATGACGTGCCGGAATCAACAAGTGCAAACAGCTGAACATTGATTGCATTTCCTCCCACTTCAATTCCAGTGACATTCACCACATACGTCGGGCTAGTATTCGGTTCCAAAGGACAACCAAAATGATGAGAAAATAAGACGAAGCGTTTCCCCCGATTTTAATCAAATAAGATGCTACAGACAGAAAGCTAGGACTTTCATCAACCAACTTACCTTGGTCTAACGTGAAGAAGTGGAGTTTCTAGCTGATCCGAATGGCCTTTGTCGCCGAAGCTGATTCTTCCAAGAATGCTGACAATGTTCCCGAAACACATAGAGAAAGAATTTGAGGTGATAGCTGCTTTCGCTAGCATGCTGGGGACAGAGTAATTTTCTAGACCGAGCCCAAAAAGACCATTCACGGCTGCTCTTCTACTGAATGCCCCGGTCTGAACCTGACCACAACTGTACCGACAAGAGAAACAAGTCATGTCATTGGTCAGAGTTCTTCACTGTTTCCTGGGCGGTCTCTTAGGACATCTGTTAAAGGAAGGAAGACAAAGACTCAGTTATTACCCAAGTGTAATATTAGCTTCCACAGGCTTTAAATTCTCGTCTTCTGTGACCAGATGCAACACATCCTGGAACAATGTTCCCCTGGATGAGGTGTTGGCAGAAAGATATTCGATTTGATAAGGACAAGTGCTGCCAGCAGAAGGGCATAGCTCCTCTTGGAAGCACCGAGCGTCGCCACATGCAACTCTCGAGCTTGTCGAAGATGCATTAGGACTGTACAGGTTGAGCGGCTGACTCCGCTGCAAACAAAAAGAAATTTTCTTTTATAGGAAAACAAATTGCTTAAGCTTCCATCACTATCAGCTTTACAGGCTACGTGAAAACATAAGCATAGTTTTGAAGGTTTTTCTGTTTCTATTTCTAAACTTAAAAAGAAAAGTGAGGAGGAAAAGCACCTGAGTGAGTCTAGTATCGTTCAAGTTATTTATACAAGTGGTGCCACAATTACAGGGCAACCAAAACAAATCGCTGCCTGTGTCCAGTGCCACCAGAAACCAAGTAGCCGGAGTTCCCACCGAAACATTCGCATAATGCAAGCTGAAACAAGTTTTCATCAGACCTCCATTCCATTTCAGACATATGAAGAGGGTAATGAAGAAAAAAACTTAATTAATGGCAAAGGTACGCAAGTTTGCTTCCTAACCAGCAATATGTACACCTAATAACAGGTTTCAAAAGCTAGATGTAACTTGTTACAAGATTCTTCTAAAGTTCAAATTTTTATCAAAGCTGAGGCGTTTTCTTCCAGTAAGTAATGAGACGGTAAGTAGGTAATGTAAGCATGCTATCATAATTCCTTTTTTACACCTAAAAGTGTAAGGCTGAAGAAAGGAGGAAAGAAAGAAAGAAGAAGAGAGCGTACAATCCAAGAGCATCGAGTTCAAGAGTACGGTTGCCTCGAATGAAAGTGAGAGGGGTCTGGACGTTGTTGGAGGAGGAAATAAGACCACGGCCCCTGATGAGGCGATCACGGTGAGCCAGAACCTTGAAGTAGTCCAAACTCCCTTTCTCCGGCAAGAGACCGTCAAAACCCAGCATTTGTTGGATTGGTTCGGAGAAAACGTGATGAACATCGAACCCGAATTTACCAGACGCCTCGCATCCCCACAAAGCCATCATCAGAGACATTAACACAAACACATGGCCTGCATTCTCCTTCCCCATTGTGATGTTTTCCCCAGAAATTCTGACAACTCCTTGGAGAAAAGTGCAACCCTTTTCCTACGATTAGATGCTCCCTGGAGAAGGAGATATCTGAATATATGAGGAGCTCGAACCCACCAAGAGTCAACATCTTGACCCGTTCTCATTGTTCCAGATAGAAATTACAGAGCAAGCCAGGAACTCAGCTGAGCTGTTGATTTTTCTATAGATCCTTGTTTTTTTATTTCATGCCACTAGTAGTTGTTGTATTTCTTCTTCCCCTATCCTCTTGGTCTTCGTCTTCGTCTTCTTCCTCCTCCTCCTCCTCCTCGGCTGATTGATACGGGCAAAGTCAACTCTTCGACTTCTCCCGCTTTCTGTGGGGCCCGCCAAATTTTCTAATACTTAATTTCTCGGTCAACGCGTTTTTTTGTGCTTGATACATGGCATTATCCTGTTTATAATAATAATAATAATAATAACCGTATTGTTCACAATATTATACTATTTTTTTCAAACACCGGAATAACGATAATGAACATACAAAACAAAGGTTCTTTTATTAAAACAAATACATACGCCACAAAGTCAACGGAGTGGGAGGACAAAACGTGTAGAGTGATGGGGCGAGGAGGGCATTATGTGGACCGTACAAAAGAATATTTGAAAAGATTTATTAGAAAAAAAAAAAGGAAATTGGGGGATTGAATTGAAACGAGAATCGTTCGTGGGGGAAATATAAATATTGGATGTGACAAAAGTTTAGATTTGTCCTATACTGATGAATTGGTAACGGTGGTACCACATTTCTCAATCTTTATTTTGTTTTTTGTAATGAGTTGTGGGGGTCAGCTGGTAATTCTTTTATTGATTTTCTTGGGCATGTTGAATTGGTATTCTTCATCTTGATTCTTTAGAATCTATATCAACAATTCGTTTAAAAAGGAAATAGGATTGAAAGTTGAATTGGTCTTATTATAACATTTCCATCTATATAATTATTCATTATTGGGCATCATTGAATTGGTCTTCTTTTCATTCATATATAAGGAAAGGGGGTTGAAAGTTGGGCCAATATTTGGGGATCTTAAAAGGCCCATTTAAGGCCCACATATGTTGAACAATACAATAGTGTGGTCCGTTCCTGGACTACATAACTCAAAAACATTCATGAAGATGGAATGGAAGTGTAGAAGCCCACCACCAATGTACAAGAAGAGACACCAACAACCCCATGTATGATGGATTAATGATAGTACACCCTACCAAATGCCATTCATACCCTTCATCTCAAACAAATAATGTTCCCCCTCCTCTGTTTAATCGGTACTCCTCAGAACTGGCAGACACTTTTCAAGCTTTGTACTCGTGTAAACGCAGCCATTTCGTGGATGACCACTTGTTCCCTTTGATCACTGGACAACCCCCTGAACAGATGACCGCCACCAAAGTAAGCTCCAAACCCACTAATGAACTCGAATCATATCCTTGAGAATCAACGATGTTTGTTACCTCGTGTAACTACAAGCTTTTAACTCACCATGAAGACTAGACGGGTCGAGAGTCGCATCCGGTGTCGTGCTCCAGAAAAGCAATGCATCACCCATCTTTGGTTTTACGGAAAGCCCTCCTTTACCGCACTCTGACAACTCATTCCACCATGGCACTGCACTGTAGTTGCCCTTGGCGGCTGGAAACACTGTCTCACCACCCTCTTCTACGTCTGACCTGCACAGTGATGACGGAGCATTAAGGAAGCGGATCATAGAAGCTTCTTGAAGTTGAAGCACATAGTTAGCTACGTACAGATACATCAGAACTGTAGCTGTCCGCTGGCCTCCATTCCTAGTGTTATACTCATCCATGAAGTAGTCATAGTGAGGCTCATACTTTTGTCCAGCTTCATAATGCAGAACTTGAAGTCCTTCCCCGTGCTCTGCATATTATAGCATCGGCCAAACTACTCAAGTTATTGGTCAAAGGCATAGCAGCACTAGAAAACCCAGAAAATTGTAATCCCCAAGAAAGGGAAGAAAATCAAACAAGGCCCTCGAGCGAAATCACGGAGAAGACCATGTACCAACTGGTATGAATGTCAAATCTGCTATCCTTTTCTCAATGTCCCGGATAATTTTGTCGCGTCCTCTCGGGAGAAATGTCCCCGAGCTCGTACGCACCCTAGTTGGGAGGGAGTAGGACAGGCTTAGTTAAGGAAGAAAAGCCGTGGAGGACTCAATTACTAGTTCAAGGTTCATTCATGGAGGAAGAAGTATAAAACCTGCTGTCTCTGCTCTGTCCTGTCTTCTCATCAACAACTGTAGACTTCTCCATATGTGGTTTGGCAAGTTCGATTAGGTACTGGCATTCTTTCTTGGTCTAAGCAGAAGGAGGAAGAATACAAATGAAAAACCGCTCAGTTAGATTCTGCTCTTTCCAGGAAAGAGGGGCCAAAGCTAGGCAAGATATATCTCCGACAAAAGGTTCGACATCAGAGAACCTATATTGAGTCTTAAACACAAAACCTTCTACTTCCCATTTCTATGATCTTCCTTGAGGTGGGCACTTCTCTATAGAACCGATTAAGATGAGCACGTATGGGCTAGCGCACATTTCAAACAGATGAAACCAATATGGAATTTTGAAGTTTGAACAGAATGCAAATCAAAGCACATCTTGCAAATCTAATAGACTTACCAAGAAATTGTGGTAAACAGAAGCTCTTGGCTCCCATGAGATAATTTCAACCCACCGCTCCGCATCATCCCCGCCACTTCTCGCACAGAAAATAAGAACCAGATGGGAAAATTAAGCCATGAAGCCTGATCCGAGCACAAGCACAAACCAAACTACAAGGCGCCGTAAAATTGAAAATGGAATCGGGATCTCAGCAAACCTTTTGATACTCTTGTGGACGATGGAGCTCAGATCGTTGGCTTTGGAGGAAGCTCGGTTGTTGCTGGGCACCCAGAGAATTCCAAGCGCCATAAGAATCAAAATCACAAAGGTAAACATGAGGAGTACAGCGAAAACGAGGGTCGGATAAGAGGATCTTCGACCAGAAGGACGATAATGCCTAGGTTTCGCCATCCGCTTTCTTCACAGATGCATGAAATCGTGAAGGAATGTATCGTCGAGATCCGGCAGTAAAAGAATTAGAAACAAGTTTGATCGGATGAACCACAGCAAATGTGAATCTGAAATCAGGAATTTTTACGGAAAGATGGGTTAGATAAATGGGCCTATTATGGGCTGATAAGAAGCCCTCAAAATGGGCCCATTATGAAGATATTCTTTTTTAAATATTCAGATCTCTCGCATGGTTGAGAAATGCCGCACGTGTTGAATTTGTAGAAGGAAAGAAAAGGACACTGGGCTGGGCCCATAGAGAGCTTTAATGGTAAAGGTCCATTAGTAAGACGGACGTTTGAAGATAACTACGAGGGATTTTTTGTTTTATGCACGTGGTTTGCAAATAAATAAAAAAATCTACCTGAATTATGACATTAAAAAAAAAGTACCTTATCCTCTCCTTGATAGACGAAAAATATCCTTTTTCTCTCTTCCCCCATCAATTTCCTCGACGATGCCCGGATTCGCCTCCGCCGCCGCTCATCTCCGCATATTCTTCCCTGAGCCCAAGAATTTCACCCTCCCTTCCTCCTCCTCCTCCCTTCGATGCTCATTCCCTTTCACCCTCAGATCTTTGCGCTCTCCTCCCGCCAAATTTCTTCCCATTTCCTGCCATGGAAGCTCCAGCTCCCCATCCGGCCTCGGCGATGATCGGGGTCACCAGTTTCTTGAGGCTTCTGTCCTCGTTTCAGGTCCCTCTTCTCTTTTCAATATTGCATTTTTGTGATTCAATTTTTTTCGCATGCGTGGGTGTCTAGTTACGTGGATCGATCATTTAGGTATTGTTGGATTTACTTTGTCGGTGGGGCTGCGATTACATGTTCCTGATCCCTGTTAGGGGTTCTATCTCAAGTTTCCACCGACACTGATCTGCTTAATGTCTTTTAACTTCTTTTTTTTTTAATATCCGAGTTTCATAGTCTTTTGATAATACTCCATGAATGGTATAATACGGATGAGAGAATGGGCGTTATCCTCGTCTGCCCTTTTGGATAGTGTGGTTGAATAATCCATCGTTTGATTTTCATGGACAACGTTACTGAATTTGGACAACTTTTAAACTAGAGCAGAGACGACCATGCACTACAAAATGCGAAGCCAAGGATTTCGAGAAAATTCAATTTGGCAGTCTTCTAGGCATTCACCACCGTTCGCGGTAAGAGCCAGTGAGTCCAGGGTCGGTGTCTCCACGGTCGCGCTTGGCTTTCTCCGCCAGTTTAAGTACCCGACAATTTTCTTGAAGATCTCCTGTGATGGTGACTATTTGCTACCCATTATAGTGGGTAGGTACATGAATTGTTTCCATATGTGCTTGTTCATTTCTACTGTCCAGCGCCTCAACTTCTGCCTTGGTACACTTTCAGGGGATGCTGCTGTCGAGAAACTACTGCACGCTTCGTGTGGAAATGAGAATGAGGTATCATACAACACTAATCTGCATTTCTTTAATGCTTTTGTGATTTGATTTCGAAACTAATTCGTTAGCTTTTGTCCGTAGGAATGCCCTGATCAATTTGAGTTTGTGGCTGCTGCTGTGGACAAACTTGGATATGAAGTATTCAATCGCTTCCATCATACGCATTATCTGTTTTGATCCAGAAATAGATCATTTCTAATTTTGTGGCCACCTGCGTAGCAAGTTGTGATATATTATCCCTCGTGTGACAGGTCCAAATGGTGAAGATTACGAATAGAGTTGTCGACACTTACTATGCAAAACTCTGTGTTGGCAAGGTATTTGGATGACCATAAACACCATTTTTTTTGTCACGAGTCCTTTTTTTTTCTCATATTGATCCATCTGTTCTACAGCATGGAAATGACGATCTTATAAGCATTGATGCACGACCATCAGATGCCATTAATTTTGCAAAAGCATGCCAGGTATAGATAGTACTTTACTTTTATCTACTTTCATCTGTTTACTCTATTGGAGCGGATAAGCTCTTTGTCGTTTAAGTCTTTCCGGTTCCCTTTTCTTCATCCAGGAAAATAAAATGGATTTTCCGACATGTTCAATGTTTCAAGTGCCCATTGAAACTTCAGCCTCGTAATAGTTTTAATTGTTTGTTGCATTGCAGGCTCCAATATATGTAAACAAAGAGATTGTATTGGCAGATGCTATTAGAATTGGTTATGGAGGCAGACCGCAGAGCACAAGACCTATTTTCGATGTCATCCTTGACAGGTTTTTTTAGTTTTTTCATCTCTCTCCCGGTTATCTTGGTAGCAACTTTGTCACAGATCTAAACGTGAGCCGGGTGTCTTGTTCAGTGCTCCAGAGGGGGCAGATCCATTAACGGAGGAGCTTAAACTAGTGAGGAATATGAATTTGGCAGCTGAAGACGAACGGTACAACGATGCAGGTATATGTAAATACAAACTGCTTCAGATACCATCTATGTATCTCTGGAAATCACTTTGCACAATCCTGTCTTTTTTTTTGTCTTTACGGGAGAAGCCTACTCACTCACACTGTGGATAATCTCTTTGCAGCCATGTGGAGAGACAGATTGAAGGGATTCTTGGATTCGATGTGAGTAATTATAGACTTCCATACGTATTAGCAGTGTTGTATTATGCAACATTGATGCTAAAAGAATCACCAACTTGCAGACCAAGCATCGATGGCAGTTCTATAACTCCTGACAGCTACGACAAGTGAAGCATATAGGGGCATCAGGCAAATGGAAAACAAGAGCTGATGGTAACTATATAGTGAGAAATGATCGGGGGGAAATAATATCTGCACATATAATGGGAGGAGCCTCAGAGGCTCAGGTGAAGTGTGTGTGTGGGCAGCCAGAGGTTTTCGAGTGAAAGAAGAAGCCGGAACAGGGAAAGGGCTTGAGGTTGAGGGATCATAAGAGAAAGCACACGGACGTCTGTTTTGTTGGGTGTACGTACATATGCCGACTGGGTTGATGGATACCGTATGTATGGGCCGATATATACAGTATAGGCAGGGTGTATAATCCCTTTAAAGCCGGGTGCTTGGAATGTCTGTGGTGTAGATGAGGTGTGGATGATTGGATGTCCGACCACATGTACAGATCTCCCACATTTCCTAATGGCTGTGAACTGTTATATGTAGAATATACTGCTCCTTGTTGCATTTTGTTTAATGTGTTATTGTGGATTTTGTAAGGGCTAAAGGGGTAAATAGAATGACCGGAATGTAACGATGGAGAGATGGAAGTAAGGAAACTAGGGTGGCTTATTCGATATTTCGGTTAGATTATTTCGGTTTTAGAAAACTATAATCATTCGGTTTTATCTTGAATTCGGTTATATCCTTTTTGGATTTGGTTCGGTTAAGATAAAAATATTCATTTAAAAAAAAATTAGGGGCTTTTTGTTTGTTTTTTGCTTTGGTTCGATTCGTGTTCGGTTTAAAATTTTCGGTTTTAAAAAAATTATAATTAGTTTTGTATTTAATTCGGTCCAATTAAGGTAATTTGAATATTCGGCTATTATTAAAATAAATGACCCCCCGACAAGAAAAAAAAAACTGTGGACATAAATATTTTGAGAGAAAGTGGTTAGGGGAGAGGGAGGGGCAACGCCTCTCACAGAGAACCTATATTAATGCCTGTCGTCTGTGTCTGTCCCTCCTCTCGCCCAGATTCCCTCATTTATTACCCTTTTTCTCTCTCTCTCTCCCTTCGTTTCCTTTTTGGCTAAAACCAGAGAGAGAGAGGAAGGCACAAGTGTGGTTTCATTACATAATATATGCATCAAAACATATAAAAAAAATGTATTATAGGAAAAAAAAACGACCCAAAAGTTGTGAATGCTTGGTGTCGTATTGGCTCAAACAACTGTGGGTAATTAGAGCTGATTAGTGGATGAAGTCGCGAGAGGAAACGAGGAGAAACATGCCCAACATCCCACCCCCATGGCCGTGTCTGGAGGGCTAAGTCCCATCCGGAAACAGATTGGTTGGGTGTAACAAATGCAAAAGGGAAGAGGGATTAAATGCCGTGGCCCAGCTTTTCTGCTTCGGTAGTGGGAGAGTTTTTAATGCCTTCAACCCAAAGAAATACGCATATACATTGATCTCTTCCTCCCTCGACAGGGAGAGAAAACCATATAACTCCTTCCTCTTCCTCCTCCTGTTTCCCGTATCCAATGTATGATTCTATGCACGGAATATACGAGAACGCTCCTTGTCATATTCTCATATGGACGTTGCACGAGAGAGTTCTCTCTGATATTGGCCTGGTTCACTCAGATCCTAGTTTACCATGTTCCCTGTGTATATATATTTCATTTCTCTGGTCATATCTGATTGAGCCGTGCCAATATCTCAGCACTCTTCCGTCGTTTTTTCTCTCTCTTTTGGAGCCATCTGAGATAACATACCGGTATGTCTTCCATGAAAGGTTTCTGCTCTCTACCGTGTATATATATATATGTACATGTATATATGTGTGTGTGTGTGTGTGTGTTTTGGAGCTTTTCTTGTATTTGTAGGGAATATGGAGACATCTTTTGGGGATACTCATCATGAGGACTCCAAGAGATTAAGATAGGTATTTTCTCTAAATTTTGCCTTTTTGTTTATCCAAGAAAAAGAATCCTGGGATGAGTTTGACCGTGATTTTGGAAAACAATCAGATCTTCTGAAATGGGAAGTCTTCACTTTGGTTTCTTCCCAAAGGGATGGAAAACAAACCGAAAAAGCTTTGATAATTTGGTGATGTGTCACAGCCTTTCTAATTGTTGTATGCTTGTCGTTAGGGTATTATTTCCCAAAGGTAGATGATATACATACATACATACATACATACATACATACATATATATATATATATTCCAACCGATCATGTACTGAAGGGAAAAATGCCCTAAATCAAGTGGAGTAAAAGGAAAGGAGGCCTTTTCTTTCCAAACAAACAAAGATTAGATGTTAGCTATATACTCACTCAACTATTTCCATATATAGAATTTGGTTATTCTATACCAGTGAAAACATCTACGTACATATGGCCACCGTATGTGTAATAAGTATATGTGTATGTATATATGTAAGGGATTTCAGAAGGAAAATGAGAAAGAAAAGAAGGGTACGTAGAAGATGAATCAAAGGTTAGGCATGGAGGAGGAGCTGGCGAGCACGAACTCTGACCTGCAATCTGGCGAGAGCATGCATGCAGTGTAAGGCGATTCGTGCTTGCCTCCTCACCAACACCCCCCTCGCCACCGCCTGCAGCTTCACCAGACTCTTCAGCGCCCTGAACGCTCTCCGTGCCTGTTTTATTCATTATATATATATTGCATGCAATTGATATTATTGTTATTATTCGTGTGTGATGTAATAATAATAATGATTAGGGATATGATGAAAGGGTTGAAAATATCACCAGGTGAGCTCTGAAGAAAGACTGGATTTTGATGGCTGCGAGGTGCTGAAGGGAGGGAAGGGGGTCGGCTGGTGAAGTGATGAGCGTTATGGCCGTCTCCGATCTCCTCAGAACTCTCCTCCCTACAACCCTCAGCCATCTTCTCCCCATCTCTCCCCCTTCTTTTTTCTTTGATGCTAGCTTGCTCCAAATTATGTATATCTGTATATGTATTTGTATATACGAAAGAGAAAAAGGAAAATTTCTGATTGTGGGTTAAGTGTGTAGCCGATGATGATAAGCGGTCGCTTTAAGACATGGGGATGTGCACTCCCATTCCTTTTTCTTATCTTTTGCTTGCTTGGTCAGACTGATGAACGTGTTGGCATGTTCCCCTTTTGTTATTGTTTTTTTATAATATGTTTGCTGATTTGATTTTATTCAATTTCATGGTCAGTTCCAGCCATTTAATTGACAATTACCCAAAACACAAATATATAATATTCTATTAGTATCATGTTATCTCGAGAACATTTTTTAAGTTCTAACATGGCTTCCTCTCTCCATATTCCATTTTTTGTAAACGGCGGGACCCTTCTGCCGCAGTGACAAACCATCTAGTTCTACGTAATAATCTGCAAACCACGTGGAATAGATAAACCAATGTAACATGTTCGGTGAAAAATGGAATCGAACCTATAAACTCTTGGAACATCGTGTGCTCTCTAACCACCGCACCATACCCGAAGGCCATATTCTATATTTCTTTCATGTCATAAAATGAAACCCTAACTTCTTTATGAAGAAAAAAACTACAAGGTGTACATCTGAATGGAACAGCAAGACTTAACGAGTACACATTTGGTGGCTTTACGTGTCCAAATTTGTTGGAACCAAATTTCTCGGACAGGGAAGGTGGATCTTGGTAAAATTAAAGAAGGCAAATATTGAGAAATTATGTTTCAGGACAAACCATACAATTAGTACATATTTTAGGATGATGGTATGGATTTAATCCTGATCGATGTTATATATATATATATATATATATATATTATTGACATGCGATGATTGTATAAGGTCTTGTATTATGTACTCAATGTTGTGTGGGGAGCCCATTCTGCTTCCATGCATCATAACCTCCGGCTATATCGGTCACGCCTGTAAAACCCTTCAAGATTCATGGTTTCCACATTTATTCAGTCTCACAACTCAAAATCCTGATTTTTTGTTATTAAATTTTTTTTAATTATCGACTGATCATGGCCATCATCATATCATAACATGCGTCACATACCGCAGCCAGAAGATCGGTGGTGGCCATAAGAGATCTTTTCCCAATCTTACAGCCCTGCAGATGATTAATTTCTTCAACCTCAATGAACATGATGTCCATGGCAGGACATGTATACATACAGATATATACATACAACGATGATCTCGTCGTATTTTCTGAAATGCGCCGAAACTTGCTGAACGAAATCGGGGTTCTTTGAAAGACCTGATGCTACTCTGACCATGTAAGGAACATTGATGGCGCCAGAGGCATGCCCTGCCCTGAACTCTTCGGGTGTCCTTAACAATCACAACGTATATACATACATACTGTCATCCAAATTGCCATTCAGACAAAACAATATACAGTCGAAAGGGATAAGTGGAAAGGATTTATAAATAAAACCTGACATCCAAGTAGCGGTGTCCGGCAAGAAGAAGCTCATGTGCGACTCTCACAGGCACCGACGTGGCCCTCACCGCCTCTGCGTTCACTCTCGGCGATGATGCCGCCATCGCCTTTCCCCTTCATATCCATCCAATTCAACCACACTTTTTTTTGTTGGTTTTAATTATAGTGATGCAGGGGATGAGAGGTAGAGGAGCGTACCGGAATCTGAGAGCTGCGGTGAGGAGGATGTTATTCCGATTGCGAGAGGAGAGGCGAGGAAGGAGGGGAGTGGACAGAACAAGCCTTGATGAAGATACAAAATCCGCCATTAATGTCTTTCTTAATTCGGATGATGATGTCGTCTGGAATGATCCTTCCTTTGCTTGATTTCTGTGCCAATCATTCTTATATAAAGCCCCATTTCTTGAGGATGTAATCCATTTGTCTTGTAGCCCCTAGTTGTTCTCTTCTTACATCACATAATAATTTTGGGACACGTAGATGCATGCATGCATGGAGGGAAACCACGAACGTTGAAAAAGAGGCTGTAATTCCTGCAAAACTATATGGGATTGGTCGGAGGAGGAGGAAGGTGCAGTCCTTATACGTGAATGAGGACTTACATCAATGGATAGGAAGCCGTCCTGCCCAGTGCCAGTGGAATGGAAGGATAATTTTCTTTTTTTTTTAAAAAAAAATGGGAATAATAAGTTTCTTGAATGGGCTTTCTTATAAATAAATGGATCGGAGGATGTGGGCTGAGAAAAGCCCAAAGGAGGAGAGATGTTCTCTCCAATGCCTCCTGCTTCCATCGTCTCCAGACATTCCCAAAATTGCTTGTTGATTTGGCCGAGTTCAGTCAACCATGGGCGTCTGCAGCACCTTCCTTCACGCCCGTGATAGCTCTCTCCGCCTTTTTCCCTGTCTCTCCGATCCTGGTAGGTATTCCTTTTTCCATTCCCCAATTTATCCTTTTTTAGGGTTTGATTCTGATGTTTCCTCGACTTTTCTTCCTCCAGTTCGGAGATCATCTTTGTTCCTCAAAGTTTCACTTGTGGCGCTGCACCTCGTCTTCCTCGGCGTCCTATTCCTTTTCGATGCTCAATTTCTTCATAAAACTCAACGAGATCCATGGTATGCTCGCAAATCAGGAATTGTTCGCACCCTAGTTCATCGTTCTGATGAAACATCCCCGGTATCAGCCCATTGCTGCTTGGGGTGGGGTCGTGTGTAAATGTTACTAAATTTTGCGTGTCTCCTTTCCCAGGTACATGGGTTCTTTTTTCTTCTTGTTTTTCGCCACGCTGCTGCAGTATTTTGTTACTTCTGGCTCTTCACCTGGGTAATTACAACATCCATTCCGATGTGCGTACCACTTTCTCCCTGTCTACGTGAAACATGGCTTATCAGACTTTTCCTTCTTGTTTTCAGATACGTTGTCGATGCAATGAGGGATGCTTGCGACACAAATGCTGTGTTCGTAAAAACACCAACGACCTCAAAGTAAGCATGGTTGCAGCTCCTGTTATTCAAAATTTCTTTAAGTTGGTGAAATCAGAGATGCAAGCGAGAGGTTTTACTTCATTGAGTCTCACGCTGTTGTGTTAATGTTATGCTTTTTTATGATGTTTAAGCGAAGACAACCTGCTTCGAGCCAAGAATGATAGCTTAGTTGTTACTGTGGAAGGAGGTCAATCTGGTTCGCGTGTTAATCTTAATGGAGGTAATGCAACATCCTGGCCAAAATTGGTTTTGGGCATGTACCCCCCAGGAACATCTGTAAGGTATATATAACTTATATTCAACACGTTACCGCATGGATCTTGGGGAATTCTGTCTAGTCCATTTCATGTACCATCTGAATGTTTTGATCTGTTATCATTCAGGACTGGACCTGAAACTTAAAAAATTTGGAACCGATTTACCTCATGGATCTTGATGAAGTCTACTGTTTTTTTTGTTTTGTTTTTGTTTTATCTGTTGTAGGAATTTGACATGCTGCTATTGTCATGTTGAGCAGGTATAAAGATCGAGTTCTTGCCTTTAACCCGTGTATGATTTAATGCTCATTGTACAGCGGCCCCTTAAACGAATTTTTTTTTCGCTCTAATTTAAATGGATAATGCTTTGCAGCCTCCACGAGCAAAACATTGTCATGATTGTGATCGATGTGTTCTTCAGTTTGATCATCACTGCGTTTGGCTGGGAACATGTATAGGCCAGGGTAACCATTGTAAATTTTGGTAAGCTCCATAGCTGATTTTGTCTTGAAATTATCAACAATCACTACATGGATGGCTGGGTTAGTCATGGGTGGTTGGTATATTATGATATTCATCAGATACTAGTTGCATTCTGAAGCATCATTTTTATAACTTGTGAACTTGTTTCCATCATATCAGGTGGTACATTTGTGAAGAGACAGCCCTATGCATCTGGACATTCATACTGTACATTGAGTACCTGAAGGATAACATATCAAGGGTTTGGTACGAGATTTTTCCCATTTTCCTCATGCAGTGGCCAAATCTTAAGCTGTCTAGCAACTCTTACTCGTAAGAAAGGATCTGATCTTCAACCTTCCCATGGATGTGGCCAGGTGGAAGGATGCGATCATCATACTGCTGCTGGTTATTTTGGCAATCTCGTTGATTTTTGTGCTGCTCCTATTGCTTTTTCACAGGTGGGTGACTTTCACATTTGTCGATAGTTTCTCCCCCAAACTCGGACGCTTTGCTTGTCTGCTTTGAGGATCTTTTTCTTACGCTTCTGTTATGATCTGATTTCCTGCAGCTACCTCATTCTGACGAATCAGACCACATATGAACTCGTGAGACGGAGACGTATTCCATATTTGAGGTATTCGACCCCCATCCTCTCATTAGTAGAATAACTCACAACAGAAGTTGCCCACCAAAGGAAAAGAACAACTTGTTAAGGCTTGTTGTTGTTGTTAACATCAGGAATATACCAGAGCGGGTGCATCCTTTCAGCAGAGGGATCCGCACAAATCTGTACAACTTCTGTTGTGGTCACCGCCACCACAGGAGATACTATCTAGAGCCGCTGCCTACAGCA
The DNA here is from genome assembly GCF_000463585.1 of Tarenaya hassleriana. Taxonomy (NCBI): domain Eukaryota; kingdom Viridiplantae; phylum Streptophyta; class Magnoliopsida; order Brassicales; family Cleomaceae; genus Tarenaya; species Tarenaya hassleriana. The sequence goes on from NW_010966459.1 coordinate 610,192, forward strand.
TACGAACTTGAGGAAAAATCAAGATCCTACACGTGCTTTGACTTGTTGAAATGCCGCTGCTGCTGAATTTTGTTGTTACCTACCTCCATTGTTTCTTTCTTTTGGATCTTGACGAAACAGTTGGTCATCGAACAAGCCTGTTAAATATTTTACACACGCCTATATATATAAGACTATTCATTCTTGGAGCCTTCCAGCCGCAACCCGTACTTGCATCCCATCCCTATGATTGTCCTCAACATGGAATGTCTCATCACTACCTCCCATGGTCTTGTCACTGCCTGTTTCACGCAAAATCCATCATGACCCTACAAATTCAAACACATCCACTTACATCACCCCACTCTTAAACCATACCATCGGGAACGCGTTTCAGTAGTGCCCTTCTCCGTCGTACCGAATGTTGTCGGGGATGCTAGGCAAGCCTTGGACGAATAACTCTACATTTCCTCTCTTCTCCCCTCTGGTGTAATACTTGCTGCATCTCCTACTGCAGATTGCACCATGCCAAACAGAAATCGAATTTTGATGAGCTGGATTTTAGCAGGTCATAAATACATGCATGCATACATCAAAGAAAGGCAACGGACAGGGGGGTTTCGCTGAAAACGAGGTGTTCCCGAAGGGGAGACAGTGAAAGGCCATTGGGGTAGTAGAGATGGGAGAGGAGAACCGTAGTGGAGGAAGTGGCCAGGTCGTAGCTCAAAAGCCGCCCATGTGGCTTCCCTTCCAAGAAGCCCAACTTCAAATCATCGAGTGAGTATATAACTCCGTCCTCTGCCACGTCTATTCCGTCCGTAAGCTTCAGTTTCACGCTTTCCGCCTCATCTGCCAACACATCCATTCTCCTCCCATCTTTGCTTATCTTTATCACCCCCTACACCAGTACCATATCATTCCTTTAACCACTATCGGGTCATATACCTTGAGGCCGTGGGCGACTATGAGCTCTCCCTGTGGTCCCAAGGCCAACCGCCTGTGTTTATCCACTCCTCCACCGCCGGGTCATTGATGTTGACCCGTTTGATCAACCCATCAGCGCAGCCTGTGTATATGAGAAGGACACGCGGTCGTAGGCGATGTCCTCGGGCTTATTGAGCCGGCCCATGCCCACCTTGTCAGCATTCAGCTATTGATAAGCGGTGGCACCAGTGGAGCTGCAGCCAGCACCTCTGCTGGAAGCGGAGCTGGCTCGAAGCCGTCGAGCCTGTACACCGCCACCGACACTACGACGGGAAACACCCACCAGAGGAGGAAGATCATCCTCTTCTTCTTTTCCTTTCCCGGCTTCATCCTCAGTCTCGTTGACTTTGTTTTCCAATTAATACGATTAACTATTACAACCCCGTCACGTCATCACCACATGCTTTAATACTAGTACCACTAAACTCGTACTCGTTATAATAAGACCCACGTTTCTCTCGTTCAAGCCATCCAAGCAGGACCTCGGTTAAATAAATGCAAACCACGTTTATATGTACGATTCTTCATTTACCATGGTACTTCGGGTTGATCTGGAGGGCAACCCCCTCGCTTACTACCGATATCCTTCCCTCTCTCTCCTTTCCTCTGCTCTCAAGATCGGAGACCATCTCTTCTCCGGATCCCTCCTCTATCCCCACTTGCTCCGCTTCAATCTCCTCCTCCTTTGATGTCATCCCCTTTTCCATTTGTCAATGACATTTGATCCACATGTCTTAATACAAAGTCAACATCTTGATTTACTTCTTCAGCTGTATAATATTGGTGCATATATAGATGCATGCGGTTCCGACAAGAGATTCAAAACCACATGTTTCAGATTTTGACTTTTCTCGGATACTTCAGCTGGGGATATCGCTTTTAGGTTCCGGATTACCAAACAAACAACCGAGAGGAGAGAAAGATGCCAACCTCGACACCATCCAGCAGGA
>NW_010966459.1:612255-625979 GCF_000463585.1 Tarenaya hassleriana
GAATCGAAAGAGGAGCTTCGTCCTCCTCTGGCTGCTGCTACCGGTCTTGGCCTCTACTGCCCTTTACCGACTCCATACCTTCGACCCGGCTCCTCTTCCTCTCACCGCCCTCGCCGCCCCTCCGTTGAAGGCGCCGCTCCTCAACGCTCGCCTTCTGAGCGGCGCAGAGGTCGTGGGCTCGGGTCGGCTCGATGGGCCCGAGGAGATCGCCTACCACCCTGAATCTGGCCTCATCTACACGGGCTGCGTCGATGGGTGGGTCAAACGAGTCAGGCTCAATGACTCGGTGGTCGACGACTGGGTCAACACCGGCGGCAGGCCGCTCGGCATAGCTTTCGGCCCCCAAGGCGAAGTCATCGTCGCCGACGCTGACAAGGTACACCTCCGGGAATTCGGCACTAACTTCAACAAACCTTATCCTTTCGTATATAGGGTATGTGGGTGTGATGGAATTGGTGAACAGGGGCTGCTGAACATAAGCAAGGACGGGAGTCGGACGGAACTGGTGACGGAGGAGGCGGAAGGGGTGAGGTTCAAGCTGACGGATGGGGTGGACGTAGGAGAGGACGGGGTGATATACTTCACGGACGCATCGTACAGATACAGTCTAAAGGAGTTCATGATGGACATATTGGAGGGGAAGCCGAACGGGCGGCTGCTCAGCCACGACCCTTCCACCAAAACAACCACCGTTCTCCTTAGGGACCTCTACTTCGCCAATGGCATCTCATTGTCCCCCGACCAAACCCATCTCATCTTCTGCGAGACCCCCTTGTCCATCTCTCTCCCTCTCTCTCTTGATAAAACTCCACTCCAAATCCAACGTCAATAAAAATGAAACTTTGGTTTCCGCAGGAGAAGATGCAGCAAGTATCACATCAGAGGGGAGAAGAGAGGGGAGGTGGAGATATTCGTGGAAGGTTTACCTGGTCTTCCTGATAACATTCGACACGATAGAGAGGGCCATTACTGGATCGCTTTAGCTACTGTAAGCCAGCCCGCCAGCCCTGATACATACACACATATATATACATATATATGTATATTGACAAGATGGAAACTTGGTGACTGATGGAACAAAAAAAACAGGCGTATACAGCACAATGGAAGGTGTTGTTCAGACACCCGACGCTGAGGAAAGTGGTGGCGATTGCAACCAAGTATGGGATGGAACTCCAAGGGGCAAAGGGGGCAGGAGTTTTTCAGGTCGATTTGGAAGGGAAGCCGATTGCACATTACTATGATCCTTCACTCTCCTTCATAACCTCCGGTCTCAAAATCGGAAACAACTTGTTCTGTGGATCCATCAGCTATCCCCACATTACTCGTTTGAATCTCCTTCAATTCCCTGCCCTCCCTTACCCATGAATAAGGAAAAGCTTTGTCTTTTCAAAGTTGTCAACTTTATATATCCATCATGTAATGAACTAATGATATCAATAATGTATTTATTTATATAATAAATCTAAATTGTCTCTCAAATTATTAGCATTCAATTTTAAAAATACTAGGAAAACATACAAGGAAAAAGAAAAGAAAAATTCCTAAGTTATGGGTCTAGATGGCAAGGGGAAAAAAAGGGGGACAAACACAAAAAAAAAACACAAATTTTCCGACTTACTCAAATTAAATCTCACACTTTAAATTGCTTAAATAAAATTCTTAACTATAAAAAAAAAACAAAAAAAAAACCATAGATGTAGGAAAACAAACGGACGTTATGTACATACCTATTTTTTATTTTTTATTTACTTTCTTTAGTTTTTATTTATTTATTTAATTTTCAAATCCTAAAAATCCATTAACCTCCTTACATAATTAAAAACCCTAATTCAGTTTTGTTTCTTTCACATCCTGAGCCACTTTTTTTTTCTATCACCGAAACCATTTTTTTTTCTTATCACAATATTCCATTTTTTTTTTTATCAAAATTTGGATTGTTCCGAAGGTTTAGTTCTCTAATGAGGTAAATTCTTAACCCTAATTTTTATTATAACCTAAATTTTATTGTGTATTGTTTGATTATATTAAATATTTGAATAAATGGATTTAGGTTGTATGTGATTATATGGTGTCTATTTGTTTTAAGTTCAGAATATTAAAGTTAGATAATGACAGTGATTATGAGTTATATATATTGAGGCAATTTTTGGAAATAACGATGATGGTAGAAGTAGAGTATGTGAAAGTGAAATCAGTCATATACAATGTCGGGATGATAGAGAAGGTGATGGTGACGCTGGAGATGGTAATAGTGATGTTAGATATCATAGTGATGATGAAAAAGAAAGAAGCAATGATGATTATATGGACTACTAGCTCAAGTGATGACGGTAAAAAGAAGCTTTTTCGAGTGGGACAATGTTTTTTAAGCAAAGATTTGTTCAAACGTTGATGACGTGTGTCTGCTGATTGATTCCAGGAAGCCATGCTAAAGCCCGAGCTGCGTGAGATGGAAAGGAAACAGGAGAGAGAAGCGTGTTGATCGATATGGCGTACCTAAAAAACGTCATTCTAAAGCTTCTGGAGACAGGTACATATCTGGATCTTGAAGTTAGAACTCACAGTTGAGGGCTTCTTTGGCTGAAAGATGTTAATAATGTCACAGGTGAAGTGGAGGCTTTACTACCAGTTGTGGGAATGTTGCTGCAGTTCAGTCCGGAAGAGGTTAGATTGTAAAAAATGAGCTTTTTTGGGGGTAATACTAATAATATGTCGGATGTCTAAAAGTGATTTGATCATGTAAAACGTAGGTCGATATATATTCCGATTAAAAAAGGAGTTATTATTAATGATTTGAAGTATTTATAAGTTTTGAAAGACAATCCAAAAATTATACGGTCGATCTGAAATAAATTTGGGATTAAGACGGTATTGTTTGAGGGTAATATGGTCACCATGTTGGATTGGCCATTTGCAGATGCAGAAATGTGAACAAGCCTACCGCAGCGCCATGGACGTGAGTCCACCAGGTTCAGCTACAGATCGGTTCCCATATTCTTTTTTTGAAACTGTAACATTAAAAGGAAAGAGACGTTGTTTCATGAAGTTGTTCAAATGTTTTTTTTCCCTTGTCATGGTTACGAAATTGAAGTTTACGGAAGTTGCTCTGAATCCATCAAAATAATAATAACGTATAAAATCTATAAAAATTTCTAAACCCTTAAAACGTGGAAAATTAATTTCTAAACTTTAGTTCAGTGAGTTTATTTCTAAATTTATAAAATATATAATTATAGTTTTTAAATTTAATATATTATTATAAATTATAAATTTATTTTTGGATTAGTATTATCGAGATTTATTCTACACTGACTAACAAATTTAGAAATTATAATGTTATATTTTATAAATTCAAAAAATAAATTTGTTAAACCAAAAATATAGAAATTAATTTCCTATCAGTAATTTTCATGGGTGTTACAATAATAATAATAATGTTGGTCCAGGGCAAAATCATAATTATTCAGAACGTATACAGCAGGGGGTGGCCTGGCTTCGTTGATGATCGTCATCATCTTCGACACGATATAGCTCATTCTATGAGTTGAACGGGTCGTAGAGCCACGAGATTCGGCGGAGTCGTCTCCCACTTCCTTTCCTGCTTTTGAATTCTGCCTTCTACTTTTTCAGATCTCCAATTGCTGTCTGCTCGAGAGGCCTTCAGATCTCAATCGCCGATCCCGTCGTTCCCCGCGGTTCGTGTGATGTGATGATGGAATTCCGCTCTCTCGTTCTGAATGATTTAAACATGGTGGGCGGTAATATTGACGATATTGATCATGTTGTGTTTTCCAGTTGACTGGATTTCGATATGGAGACAAGCGTGGAGGGTAGGCACAGGTTACACTCTCGCTTGCGTCTATGGGAGTTCCCTGATCAGTATGTGATCGAGCCTACTGATGGCTCTGGCTCTTCCTCCCTTGAGATCAGTCGTGTTGATGGCTCCATGAAGCTCCTCGGTTTGTTTCTTCTTCTCCTTCTTCCTCCTCGGTTCGATGCATCTATTTCTTTAGGTTTTTAGAATCTGATTCTGTTTGGGTGCATCCCCAGATCAAGTCACAGAGTGCAGCGATCTCCGGGTCCCTAAAATCCGCACCATTTTTGGCATTGTGGGGATGCTCAAGCTCATCGCAGGTTAAAACCATTATTCCTATTCTCTAATCGTTACTGTGAGTGTTTCACGCCACTCCATCTTCCTTATCTTCCTTTGCCTTCAGGATCATACTTGGTGGTCGTGACGGAGAGCGAATGTGTTGGGTCATTTCTGGGTCACCCTACTTTCAGAATTAAATCTCTCAAGGTCCTTCCTTGTGATCATTCGCTTAAAAACTCCCCGGAAGAACAGGTAAAAACCCCCATCTCTCACGTTTCTCGGTTTCTATTGAATATATGAGCTTAAAATCATTATTGCCACTTTCTACAGAAAAAGATGGAGACTGAGTTCTCTAGGCTATTGAGCGTAGCAGAAGGGACATCTGGTCTTTACTTCTCATATGAAATTAATCTAACACTGAGGTACTTTTGATTCTGTCTCCGTTATGCACAACCCTCACCAGCTTCACAATTCTAGATATCTAGTATTGTCCCAAGGCATTCGCATGCTATATCTTTAGGATGTGCTAGAGTGAACAACTAAAGAAGTTCACTGTGGCTAGTCAAGTAGCGGGCGTGTCTGTTAGTTTATTCTTATCTTTTTATATTCTTTCAGTGCTCAGCGCTTGCATGACTTGGGTGAGGAGTCTAAGTCACTTCCTTTGTGGAGACAGGTGACCACACTTATACGCTTTTATACATTCAAGCAAAATTTTTGTAGCTTCTTCCTGAATGAACTGTTATCCTTACGGCAGGCTGAGCCTAGGTTTCTCTGGAACAATTATATGTTGGAAGTCCTGATCGATAATAAGGTCCGTATATCCCTGAGATTCTTTTATCTATTATTTTTTCCCCTTTGTTTTTCTCTCTTTCATAGATTATCACTTAATATCATCTTCTTTTTCTCTCGGTGTTCCATGTTTGCAGCTAGACCAATTTTTACTTCCAGTAATTCAGGGGAATATCCTTTTCTGTCAGCTGCTTCACTCCGTTTTCTTGTTGTTTCCTTTGCATGGTTACGTTCTGTCATTAATTTGCTCCTGAGGCCCGAGTTTGAAGCACTTCCTTAACATGAATCACGTTTTCATAGTTTTCAGACGGCCGTTGGAAGAGATATTGTTGACATTACTCTGATTGCTAGGAGGTGTACTAGGAGAAATGGTATGTGGATTTCTATGCTGCAAGTCGTTACCTTGTGATATATATTATTTTAAGTTTTTAGATTATAGCAATCTTCAAGTATTAACAAATTCATTAGGTATTCTCGTTTTCAGTTTCCGCTGTGAAGGTTCAAGTAGGTCTCTGGAACTTCATTGATTATTCTGACTATTTTGTCCATTCCAACTGTCAACTATAGCTAGAAAGTAGGTTATAGATCTAACCTGTTAAAAATTGCTCGTAGAAGGTTAAGCTTGACGCTCTTTCACCTGTTTAGGGGAAAAAAAGCTTGGTGCCCTATTATCAATTATAAACTTAGTTCTTTTGGATTAATGGAAATCGTAAGTCTTCAGATGCAGGCCAGTTAGATTATACAGCCTGGGTCATCTCTTACCCTTATTGCGTTTCATCTGCAAGGTACACGTATGTGGCGAAGAGGAGCTGACCCCGATGGATATGTTGCTAATTTTGTGGAAACTGAACAAATTTTCCAGATGAATGGATACACATCATCATTTGTCCAGGTGATTTGTGTTTCCGTGCTTTCATCCTGTGAAAATATCTTAGGCTACGAATTCTCAGTCAATTGGCAGATGTTTGACTCCCTTTCTTACAGACCATGATCATTTTCTTATTTTATTTTTCATTCTTTTTACCCTGTGCAGGTTAGAGGATCTATGCCTTTCATGTGGGAACAAATCGTCGATTTAACTTACAAGCCCAAATTTGAGATTGTCCGACCAGAAGAAGCTGTGAGTGTTGATTTCTTGTCAAACCATTTGCTCTTCTTGCACCCTTAGCTCATCTAAGTTGCATTGGTTACATCTCTTGCAGCCACGCATAGCTGAACGTCACTTTCTGGACCTACGGAAAAAATACGGATCAGTTTTGGCAGTTGATCTTGTCAATAAGGTGCATATCCTTTTGAATTCGCTTGAATATTTGTTGAGCTACGGGACCAAATTTTTCTATAACCCTCCTGTTTTTGAGGACTCATCTTGGCCGTTATATAATGTGTTTAATGTAATCAGTAAACAAAAATGCAGTCCCGTAGATCTTCATCAGCTTTTTACCCCTCTAATTCTATTGCTTCTTCTCTGACCAGCATGGAGGTGAGGGGAGCTTAAGCGAAAAGTTTGCAAGTGCTATGCAGCACATCACTGGTGATGATGTAAGGTAGTTAATCCTTTCCTAACATCCTTTATTTGATTATTCATATTATTTTTGTCAACTCATTGAAGGATATGCCTGATCATGTAGATACCTGCACTTTGATTTTCATCGCATCTGTGGGCATGTTCACTTTGAACGGTTATCACTACTGTATGAGCAGATGGAGGATTTTCTTGAGAAAAGCGGGTATGATTTTTCTGGACTTTTATGGGATCTAATTTTGAAACCACCAATTGATCTCTCTTCTTTTGTGAAGCAACATTATTTCTAATTTTTTTTCCAACTTGTCTTCACATTGTTTGAATCATCCAGGTATTTTTTGTTGAACGGAAAGGGCGAAAAGATGAAGGAGCAGCTGGGTGTTGTCCGGACTAATTGCATAGATTGCTTAGACCGTACGAATGTCACCCAGGTTGGTCAAACTGTCAAAGTAAAGCTGCCCTTAACTGTCGAATGTCTCAGTGTTCTTTGCTCATCGTCGGACACATTTACTACTGAATGCAGAGCATGATTGGTCGAAAGATGTTGGAATTTCAACTCAAAAGGCTTGGTGTTTTTGGCGCTGAAGAAACTATAAGCTCTCATCCAAATTTCGATGAATGCTACAAAATATGTCAGTATTTTGTTATCTTAGGGGATCCGCTTGTGCAATACCGAGTAGATGCTTCTCATGTGCAATTCTGGACTGACCTTTGTTGCTTTTGTGACTTCAGTATGGGCGAATCATGGTGATGACATTAGCATTCAGTATTCTGGCACTCCTGCATTGAAAGGAGATTTCGTTAGGTATCCCATATGTATAATATCAAATTTGAATGGATCTTAGCATTCGCTACTCATCTTAAATCAGAGACACAGTAAAGTTCCATTTTGCCATCTATTTTTTTTTGTCTAAATGTGCTCTAACTGGTTGGAATCTAGGTATGGGCAGCGAACTGTACAAGGGATCCTTAATGATGGTTGGAACGCCTTAATGCGGTATTACCTGAACAACTTTGCTGATGGAACTAAGCAGGTTCGTGACTTAGTTGGTCGTTCTCCGTATCCATTGTATCATTTGCTCAATTCTGCACTTAGAACTGATGAAGAATCCAAGTCCTTGCACCTACTGTGCGGTATTTGTTTAATCGTGAACCTGAAACCTGTACTGGTTGTGTTTAAACTTTTGGTTGTGTGCAAAGGATGCGATTGATCTTCTGCAAGGACACTACATAGTAGCCGTCAGTCGAGACATGGCTCCAGTGCCTCAGAAGGGAGGTGTTGAGGCCATAGCTGTAAGCATTCATCAGACAATAACTACCTCACAGCGTATCGATATTGTAGATTCTAGTCTAATGCCACAAAATTTTCTCATTTCTCAGAACTTCCCAGTGGCACTATCAGTGGTCCTGATCAGTTTATTTTTCGCGACAATGTCTCTGAAACAAGGTAAAAGGCAGACTCTGGCTTGACATCGGGTTTTTGTCGGGTGGAGCCATAGTTTGAGTACATGTGTTGATAGAAACATGAACCTGATTCGTGTGTGCAGCTGGGCGTGATTACAGGCACTTGTTCTTCTCGGTCATGTGGACGGGCATCGGAATGGCCATAGTGGTGTTCATGAGGGCCAATGGCCGGATCTTCTGCAACAGGCCTCGCCTGCACAAGCCCAGATGTTGAATCATCTGATGACAGGTTTTGCAAGTCAAATCTTTGGGGGGGTTTTTTAAATTTATTCACACTCTTTAATTCTTTTTATTTAATTAGAGGCCCGTAAGATTAAGAACCGAACACGAACAAGAAGCGCTGCTTGCGCATGTTTCGTCTCTGTTTTCTTGCTACTGCTGCTCTGTGGCTTTATCATAGTACCATGGAAGCACAAAGCGGTTGGTGGATCCTCTTTCTTTCATCAATATGATTTGGTTTACGCCGCCACGGGATCCAAATGGATGAGATCGTGTCTGTGCGATCGGTAATGATTTGAAGTGTTTACAGAGATTTAATCCAAAACCATAATGAATGTATTATGGCATTTGCCCTTGTCCTTTCATCCCTTTGGCCTTTACTTTTTGTTAATAATGTTAATCCAACTGGTGATGTGTATTTGTTTCTCGTCTTCTGCTCCATAGGATCATGTTTTACACCGTTGCGGCGTTAGATTATGGGGTGACTAATTAAACATGACATTTGTTCCCCACTCTTGGCAAATCACATATTATAAAAAAAAACATGGCATTTGTTATTTTTAGTGGACGATTAAAAAAATTGGTATAATAGTACTAGTCTACCGAAATCGAATCGCAGTTTTTTAATTGATAGCGTTTGAATAAAATGTCATTTTTAAAACCTTAAAATGCGTATTATATGTAATATACACATACATAATATGTATATATATACACACGTGCATACAAGCTTACATGCATACATATTCTTCAAAAGCATATTGGATTTGGTATAAAAGAATGGTTGGTCCAAAGGCCTCAAATTTGTTCAGTTTATCGTTCCATACGGCATGAAAAGCTGCGACAGAATGCGGAGAGAGAATCAAGAATGGAATAATTAGTAAGGCCTCCCTTAGGGCCCATTAAGGTAAAGAGGGGCCCATTTATTTTGGGCTTACCGGAGACCCATCAGAGGCAGTTCTTTTGGGGTTATATTTAGGGCACTCCCATTCTCCAACCACAATCGGAGAATTGATTTTCTGGAAATCAGCGAGGAATCGACCCCGACAAGCCATGTACGGATCCAGAGGGTAAGTTGTGATTTTCCGAAGATTCCCATCCGCATCTAGTTTCTCTCTTTCTTCTTCTTCTTCTTCTTCTACGGTGTTTTCCTGTTTTTTGCCGTCATGGATTTAGGTATTTGTTTGCCCTCGGTCTGACGAATCGCATTAGGACCGTCCAACTAATTTAAGGCCTTTAAGAATTTCGTCTGATGCATATATGCCTCTAATCGGTGCCCTATTGCGACCTTGTTGGTTGATTTGTGTATAACAGAAGGGTATGATCTGCTTCTTGGAAACATTTGTGAAATCCGCGTGCAACTTATTCAGAAATTGACCTCATATCTGCATTAGGGGTCAACTTGCTTCTATTCGTTTCTGTTCGCATCTTGTTTTTCCCCTTGGTGATGTTTTCGTTTGCATCGTCCAGTTTCTATGAATCATTGCCCTTTTAGTTTAAGTCCATATTTTGAATTGGGAGAGGCGGATGTCTGGCAATTGCACGCCTTAGATGTACTTTCCAGACGTTTTATTGGGGTAGGGGTCATGTGATGGCTGCTTAGAGAAGATATGAAACTTAGAGGTGTAGAGATCGTTACAGACTGCCAGGGAAGACTGGGTTGGGTATTATATTAACTGGTTGAGTGGGGGATCTTTTCGGGTTTCTTTTGTTTTCGTAATTGAAGGGCAATGTTGGGGAGCGGGGGGGGTTCAGACGGGTACGAGGTTGGCTCAAAGAGACAAAGAATGACGCAATCGAATCCATACTTCGCAGTTGGCATGGGAGCCAGCAGCTTTCCTCCTTACGGATATGGTGCCGGGTTTCAGCCGCCGACATTCCCGGTGGTTCGCTTGAGGGGTCTTCCTTTCAATTGCAGTGACATGGATATCTTTAAGTTCTTTGCTGGGCTGGACATCGTGGATGTCCTCCTAGTCAACAAAAATGGAAGATTCTCGGGAGAGGCATTTGTTGTATTTTCCGGGCCAATGCAGGTGCAGATTGCGCTGCAGAGAGACAGGCAAAACATGGGGCGGAGATATGTGGAAGTGTTCCGGTGTTACAAGCAGGATTACTACAATGCGGTAGCTGCAGAGGTGAACTACGAAGGAGTCTACGACAATGAGGGTGGTAGCGGGAGCCCTCCAGTCTCTGGCCCCTCCAGAGCAAAGAGGTTCTGTGAGAAAGACAAGCTGGAATACACAGAGGTTCTGAAGATGCGAGGCCTCCCTTACTCGGTGAAGAAATCTCAGATCGTAGAGTTCTTTAGTGGGTACAAGGTGATCGAAGAGAGGGTACACATAGTGTGTCGGCCAGACGGGAAGGCCACTGGAGAGGCATATGTGGAGTTTGAGACGGCAGAGGAGGCCAAGAAGGCGATGGCTAAGGACAAGATGTCGATCGGGACAAGGTACGTGGAACTGTTCCCATCAACGCTGGACGAGGCTCAAAGATCTGAGTCAAGGTCTAGGCATTGAGAGCATTTTCTTTTTTGTGTTTTCCATGTCTGTTGCTCGGCTGTGTATCATTTTAGGATTTTGTCAGATATGAATTTGACGATAGTTTCGTTAAAAACGCACAAGCTTTCCAGATTTATATTAGATTTCAGATTACGTGGGGGAACATGTTGATCAAATTGGGTCGCGGTTCCTTTTTTTTTCTTCCTTTTTGGATGGAAATCTAGAGGCTAAACGTGCATGGGATGTTGATACGCAGAATTTAATGCATTATCACGTATCAGTTTAGATCTGTAAGGCCCATTATGCTTAATGGGCCACCAGGTTTCGGGCCTGGGCTTAAAGCAAGCGGATCACAGGCTTGGCGCTTTTGTTTTGGAATCCCGCCGAAACGCCTTTCCTCGTTTCAAATCTGAATCTCTCTCGAGTTGAGATTGCTACCGATCGTTTGATTCTTCTTCTCAAACCCTTCTCTTTGGGGTAATTCGTATTCCCTGCCCGGCGTTGGAATATTCGTTTACAGGATCCGTCATGACGCGTGGTAGACCAAAGGCCGATTCCAAGAGCACCGATGCTAGGTCGGCTTCCCTCCCTCTGCAATTCGTATTGTTCATATTGCTGTTTAGATCCGTATTTTTCTACATATGAGCCTGCTTTTTTTTCCTGGTTAGCTATTTCGCTTGCGCTTGATTCTGAGTTTTCGTCATTATGGGATGTTTGACGATGGTATTGGATATTTTTCTCTCAGGCTGAGTATCAGAGGAAGGAAAGCTGGGAAGAAAGAGAAGGATCCAAACAAGCCCAAGAGGCCTCCTAGTGCTTTTTTCGTTTTCCTGTAAGTAATCCTTTGCAATCTCCTGTTTCACTGTCTGCTTCTACCTTCTGACGTTTTCTTGCAATCTTTGCTTCTGATTGTGATTCTCAAAGAGACGAATTCAGGAAGCAGTTCAATGAAGAAAATCCTGGCAATAAGTCCGTGGCTGCTGTGGGTAGCATTGTGGTTTGGAATCGCTATGCAGAGCAAGTCCAGCTTCCTTGTTCTCGCTGAATCTGATAAGCACTGTATTTTCTCTTGGCTTTTGAATCAGGTGGGGAAAGCTGCTGGAAATAAGTGGAAGTCTATGTCTGATGCTGTGAGTTTCATCTCTTCTTTCTGCTTCGTTACAAATTGGATACTCCATTGTGATTTGTGCTCTCTGTTTTCTTCTTAAACCAGGAAAAGACACCTTATGTGGCCAAGGCAGAGAACAAAAAGAATGAATACACCAAAAACATGCGAACTTACAATATGAAGCTGGTAACCCTCTGTCATGATACTGAGTAATATACTGTTATGTGGGAAGGGTCCTCTTATCAAGCATCGGTTGAATGGCGTAATAGGCCGGAGGAGCTAATCCATCAGAACGTCATGATTCTGTCAAGTCCAAGTCTGAAGTCAATGATGAAGAGGAGGAAGAGGCAAGTGGGGAGGTGGGTCTTCTTGTAAAATGTTGTTCTTATTCTTGTTACAATCGATTGTCTGATGGAGTTTTCGTTTGACAAATGTGGCTCTTGCACAGGGAGAAGAGGACGAAGAATAGGAAACAGGTGGGAGACAAGAAGGGAGGCGGGCGTGGCTTCATAGCAGTAGCTAGTTTCCTTATCTTTCTGTTTGCATCAAACTTGTCGGTTAACTAGATTCGATAACTTTCTCTGGCTGACATTGGTGGTTGACTGTCTGAGAATGTTACATTCTTGTAGAAGATCTGATCTATTTGGAATTGTATTTTGTTTTATCGGTTCTCTTTCGTCAATGCTCCTGCTTAGGACGAAGAATAGGAAACAGGTGGGAGACAAGAAGGGAGGCGGGCGTGGCTTCATAGCAGTAGCTAGTTTCCTTATCTTTCTGTTTGCATCAAACTTGTCGGTTAACTAGATTCGATAACTTTCTCTGGCTGACATTGGTGGTTGACTGTCTGAGAATGTTACATTCTTGTAGAAGATCTGATCTATTTGGAATTGTATTTTGTTTTATCGGTTCTCTTTCGTCAATGCTCCTGCTTTATAACTTTCCAGATCCCATCTTTAAAAAAAAAAAAAAAAAAAAAAAACTTTCAAGATCCCATGGATTCACACACGTAAGCTCTTCTCTCCTTTTAGTGACCTCTTCTTCTGAACCCCAATCTTTTTCCAGTTTCTCAGGAGAGGTGAGTGAAAGATGCCAAAGGGATGGCTTTGAAGTGGTGACGTGGGATGGCTGCAGAGGTTTGATCGCTTCCTCTACCATTTCCAGGTTCGATACTCTTTCTGTCGTCCTTTATTTCTCGTGCTTCCTCTGGTTTGCCTTAAAGTGTAAATATTACTAGAAACACAGAGCCCATTGATAAATCAAATTGGATTGGATTTTTAGGGCTTATTTTATTAAATGGGTTGAAACCCATATATATAAAGAAAAAATTCCAACAGCGACATATCCACAATCTCATTTTTAACACACGTGTTTAAACCCAAATAACATAATAATTACAAAAAAAAATGGGTTGGAGTTCGACCTAACCCACCCATTGATCATATGGATAGCCTGGGTTTCTGTCTCTGTCACATATCAACAAGCAACCAGTTGTGCGCGTGTGGGAGAAAGAAGAATGCCGGAGACAAGCCACCAAAAAAAAAAAAAAAAAAAAAAAGGAATTGTCAACGTCGATGAAAATTGCGATTTCCACTCGGACAGTATTCGTGTGATATTTCGAGGGGTCGAGAGAATCTTGAAAAAAGCCCTAAAAAAGATTTTGGCTTTTTTTATTTTCTCCACTGCCAAAGTCCCAACAACCCAGCACTCTTATGTTAAAGCGACATCTCAGACCGCCACCACCACAAAAGGAAAAAGAAGGAGAACATCAAAATTTGCTTGCTCTGCTGCTCTGTTTGCTCAACATGCCTTGCCTTGTTTCTTGTCGAAATTTCTCATATTCATATATGTATATATATTTTTCCTTGTAGTGGTATCTGTCCAAAAAGAACGAGCAACTGCTGGGACAAAGATGGTTTGGCTTCTGGTGGTGATGGTCCTCTGCGACGCAGTTGCTGTACAAGGAGCCAGCACGAGACCGGACGTAGTGAACGTCGGTGCTGTTTTTACGTTCGGATCTGTGATCGGAAG
>NW_010966459.1:626194-649736 GCF_000463585.1 Tarenaya hassleriana
CGGAAGAGTCATAAAAGTTGCCATGGAGGCTGCTGTTGAAGACGTGAATTCCAGCCCGAGCATCCTCAATGGCACTCATCTCAAGATCATCATGCACGACACTAAGTTCATTGGCTTCATGAGCATTGTCGAAAGTGAGCCACTGCTCCTTTACTCTTTTTTGAGCCTTTGTTTATTTCCTTTTTAGATTATTCTCATGCTGATTACAAAGATTTCTTCCCCTTTTTAGGTGGTTCTTTATCGAATCCTCTTGTATAGTTTCTATAGATCTTGAGATTCTCTCGGTTTTTAGCTCTTTTTCTTAAATGGGTTTTCCGCTTTCACGAAAATGTTCTCACATCAGCACGGGTCTTTGTTTTAGAAACTTCTTCGTCCGGTCGTGATCAATGTCACAGCTCAACTGACAGTTCCTTTGTCTGTTTGATTGGTCACTCCCGACAACATGTCATCATTTCAGTAGAAAATCCAGCAACTGTGAAATGCTTTTACTGACGGTTCGGTTGGGTTTTGTTTCAAATGAAAGCTCTACGGTTCATGGAGACGGACACTGTGGCAATAATCGGCCCTCAGAGATCGACAACTGCTCATGTAGTAGCTCACGTCGCGACAGAACTATCCATTCCTCTGCTCTCATTCACGGCCACAGACCCCACCATGTCTCCTCTGCAGTACCCCTTCTTCATCAGAACCTCGCTGAGCGATCTCTTTCAGATGGCCGCTGTGGCAGACATCGTCCATTACTACGGCTGGAGAGAAGTCATAGCTATCTATGGCGACGATGATTACGGACGGAATGGGATTGCCGCCTTGGGCGACAAATTGGCCGAGAAACGTTGCAGAATCTCATACAAAGCGGCTTTGCCCCCCGAGCCCACCAGAGATGACATCGTTAACTTGCTGGTTAAGGTAGCTTTGAGCGAGTCACGGATCATCGTTGTTCATGCTTTCTTCTACTGGGGCCTAGATGTGTTCAGCGTGGCCCAGTCTCTCGGGATGATGACCACGGGTTACGTGTGGATCGCCACCAACTGGCTCTCTTCCATCATAGACACTGACTCTCCCCTTCCCATGGACACCATGAATAGCATTCAAGGCGTCATTGCTCTGCGCATTCACACTCCAGACTCTCCTCTCAAGAGGAATTTTGTCTCCAGGTGGCATAATATGACTCATGTCGGGCTGAGCACTTATGGACTGTATGCCTATGACACCGTCTGGTTGCTTGCCCACGCCATTGATGATTTCTTCAAGAAAGGTGGAAATATTTCCTTCTCCAAGAACTCGATGATTTCCAAATTTCAGGGCGGAAACTTGCATCTTGATGCTTTGAATATCTTTGATGGAGGAAAGCTGTTTCTTGATAGCATCTTAAACGTTGATAGAATCGGGCTGACGGGTCGAATGAAGTTTACTCAGGACAGGAACCTCATAAACCAAGAGTTTGATGTGCTCAATATCATTGGCACTGGTTACAGGACAATCGGCTACTGGTCTAACCATCTGGGCTTGTCCATAAACCCGCCAGAGGAAACGAAAAGTCAATCTTTTCCGGGACAGAGGCTTCATAGTGTAGTCTGGCCAGGACAGACAACACAGAAGCCCCGTGGATGGGTTTTCCCTTACAACGGAAGGCATCTGAGGATTGGAGTGCCGAACCGTAACAGTTTCAAAGAGTTTGTGTCTGTCGGAAGCAACGGTATCATCACCGGATACTGTGTCGATGTCTTCTATGCAGCTTTGACCCTGCTGCCTTATGCAGTCCCATTCGAGCTCATACCTTTTGGGAATGGACATGACAATCCGAGTGGCACAGAGCTGGTGCGCCTGATAACTGCAGGGGTGAGAGCACTCACTCTCTCCATTTAACAATCTGTCCGTTTCTCTTGACGAAAACGTCGTGTTTATCACAGGTCTACGACGCAGGCATTGGAGATATAACTATAATAACAGAAAGAACCAAGATGGCAGATTTTACGCAGCCATACGTGGAGTCAGGACTAGTGGTGGTGGCTCCAGTCCGGAAGCTCGGTTCGAGTGCTTGGGCATTCTTGAGGCCGTTCACTCCCCAGATGTGGATCGTGGCCGCTGCCTCTTTCCTGGTGGTGGGTGTTGTCATTTGGTTTCTGGAGCACAGACACAACGACGAGTTTCGAGGTTCTCCTCGACGACAAATCATCACCACTTTCTGGTACTAACACTAGAACTGTAAACACAAGCTTTTCACGCTCAGCAAGGTTGATCACTTTGTCTTGCAGGTTCAGCTTTTCAACTCTCTTTTTCTCTCACAGTAAGTACAAGCTTCCCCCTGGATTCTTATCGTTTTCTGATATTTACACTTGACCAAGACTTTCTTCCATGGAAATATACAGGAGAGAACACCATCAGCACTCTTGGGCGGATAGTGCTGATAATATGGCTATCAGTGGTTCTCATAATCAACTCGAGTTACACTGCGAGCCTTACTTCAATTCTCACGGTCCATCAGCTCTCGTCGCCCATCAAAGGCATAGAGACTTTGGAGGCAAGCAATGATCGGATCGGCTATCCACAAGGCTCCTTTATCAGAGACTATCTGGTTAACGAGCTCAGAATCCACGAGTCGAGACTTGTCCCACTTCGCTCCCAGGAGGAGTATGATAAGGCCCTGCGAGAAGGTCCTGGTAAAGGCGGCGTTGCTGCCGTCGTGGATGAACACGCTTACATCGAACTTTTCCTCTCAAACCGATGTGAATTCGGCATAGTTGGGCACGAGTTCACCAAAAACGGATGGGGATTTGTGAGTGTTTTTTTTCCCCTTCTTTTAAAGCCTTTCCATCTGAAACATGATAGTGAATCAGTGATTCTTGCGCATTTTGGATAGGCATTTCCCAGAAACTCGCCTTTGGCAGTGGACTTCTCGACGGCGATTCTGCAACTATCAGAAAACGGGGATCTTCAGAGGATTCATGACAAATGGTTGCTGAGAAAAGCGTGTTCATTGCAAGGTGCAGAGATAGAAGTAGACAGGCTCGAACTGAAGAGCTTCTGGGGATTGTTTGTGGTCTGTGGAATGGCTTGCCTTTTCACTCTCTTAATCTATTCAGTATTGGTAATACGTCAGTTCTGTCGGTACTTCCCTCAAGAAGCAGAGGCCTCCACCAGGAGAAGCTCGCCATCAGCACGCATCCATACTTTCCTCTCCTTCGTTAATGAAAAGGAAGAGGACGTTAAAGGTCGGTCCAAGCGAAGGCAGTTTGAAGATATCACGGTAAATGGTACAAGCCATTGCTGATACATATTCTCATCTCCCCTGTTTTGATCAGATCCGGTATGTTCCTCGTGAAAATCAGCATCTTTTTATGTATAATTAACGTCCTTCTTTTCGTTTTCCTGCAGTGTATACTTGTCATATTGTCTGTTCGATACGCTTAATTTTTAGCTGATCTTGATAGTTTTGAACAGATTATGTGGTTGTTGGACAAGATTATAATTAACCAGCTCTAGGCTTTAAATATCTGTTCCATTAATTTCTTTGGTAAATCTAAGGTTGTCTGGATTCTTGAAGCAGAGCCATAGTACAAGGTACAACTCTTCAATTCATGACAAAAGTGTGATCAATGACAAAGGTTCTTCACCCAATTGGGGACTCTTTTTTAACCGTAATAAGGCGATATTTACAGACAGCTATCGATTGGGATTGGACATGGTGTGGATCCTCTTAGGACAGGATAGAGAGGAAGATGGTTGACCAAACGGTGAGGGCCAATGATGCAACCAGGTACGTCCACAAAAAGATGACTGAGCATTCGTCTTGAGCCACATCGAATAACTGTGCCATAGTGCCTGCAACAGTGGGAAACCGTTATGAGCTCTGCTGCGAAAAACCACTTTCTTGTTTTTTTGTTATTCAAAGAGGACTTACTGATATTCATAGCGGGCGGCAGCGTAAACTGAAGCATCAAAACGTATTTGAACAGTGGATCTTCAGGTAGAAACCCGAAATTCCCGGCTAATTGAACAACTCCGATTCCTATGATGGGAAGGATAATGTACCGGACACAGATTACTCCGACAAGGACAGATGTCTTCACAGCCGAGGAGCGCAGACCTGTTTTGTTGTTAATTTACAAGAAAACAAAAAACCAGACACAAGTCTCGTGTCTGAGTTACGTCTCACCCTTTATCTCTGTACTGTTATAAAAACATGGGATTTTGCGCCTTTACCTTGAATGAGGTTGCCACCAAGTATGAGTGTGATACAAGGAATTGTGCCGTCACTGCAGATTCAGACTTTTGGTGTAAAGATGAGACATCAAGATGGAAAACTCAGTTAGGGAGGGATTCTTCTTACCCAAGTAGTTGAACAGAATCTTGGACGACTCGGAAAGGGGCGGTCTCGCCAATTATAAGGTTCCTCAACCACTTGGTTGCTCCAAAAGCGAAACCGAGAATCTGATCTCGTCAGAAAGAACTGATTAGAACGGTGTTCAATCGTAGATTAGTTGGACAAACAACCCAAGTATGCTCCTGATCCACTTACCGCACCAATGGTCGGTGGAGCGAAGAGTTCCTCAAGAATCTGATGCAGCAAGTCTTTTATGTTCGTCCAAGCTGAAGCCTTTTTCTTCTCAGATGGTTGGTCATGCTGTGTCTGCAGTTAAAAATTCAGATTTTTTCTTTTAGGGAATGACAAAGATTTCAAGGTTGTAGTGTACAACAGAGGACGCACTTGGGTTTCAATGTCTGTCTTGAGGAGGTGAGTGTGGTGATCGGAGTCGATGTCCTTGTTCTGCGACTTGACCGATGAGGCAAGAGCTTTAAACTGCACGGCCGAGCTTCTCACCAATTGGTAGCTATACGTCCATATGTAGAAACCTCCAAGCTGCATGCGATCATATATTCCGTTCGGGTCGAATCAAGATTTGCGAAAGAAAAAACCAACAGTGTTTCTATATCTTGTGTACATCTGAAAGAAACTTACGGCCATGGAGAAAGACGCATAGGAGAGGCCGATGGATCTGCAAACGCTCCGGCTGCCAAAGGGGCTGCCTTCTTCATCGCAGATAGCAGGGACGAGAATGAGCATAAGGTTTCCCATGTTGCCTGAAGCACAGGTAGCGATGATCAGGCCGTGAAGTTGAGGTTTCGGTTTCAGAACTTTGACCACCAACCATCCAAGAACGCCTCCCACCAGAAAGGTGATTCCCACATTCAGGGGCATAAACCACCTGACAGCAGAGAGTTTTATAATCACATGAGTACGGATCCCCTCTTTTCTCTTTCGAACAGTGTTTAACCACCTCTCAGTACGTACCATGAAATGATGTCCTGTAAAGTGACGGTCTTGGCCAGGCTGGCGAACATGAGGCAAGGCGTGAATACCACGAAGACAAGCTGCGAAAAGGATGTTGAGCAATTTAGACCAAGTTACATGCATGCCTGATACATCTAAAAAGAGGTATATACGCCATTTTTTTTCCAGCTGTGTCACCTTGTTCAGGGATCTCCGAGTTTCGGCAGAGAGAAGAGAGCAGTAGTCGGTAGCCAAGAAAGCGCCCAGGACGCTGATGAGGAGAACTTGGACAATGGGCATGGAAGCCACCTCTAACAGTGCCAAGAAACCCATCTTCAAACCCTCCCTCGAATGATCAACAGATGTTTAGGCGTTTCTTGATCTCTTTTTCTTGCCCAGATGCTGAAAACAGAAGCAGTCAAAAAGAAATGTGAAGATCTTGCAAGTGTATACACACATATATATATATATATATATAGAAGTGGACGAGAGCTCCAACTTTTCAGAAGAGCAGAAGACAGAAGGCGTTGGAAGCCAACTTGGCTTCTTATGATCTCTTTGACGAGCGAAGCAAAAGGCAGTTTCTCTTTTGGTGTTTTTATCATATTTAATATAGTCGCTCTTAACATTCAAAAGCTCAATATATATATAGATATATGTGTATGTATATATAATGAGGCTTGGTCCAATCGGTTCGAATAGGAATAAAGAAAGAAAGAAATCTGCCAATGGAGGCCTTTGGGATCGTGTGAGGCTGTTGACACTTGAAAAGATCAACGGAGGTTTTTTCTTTAAATTAATTAATTATTGCCCCCAAGTTACTTCCGATGACATTTGATTGTCGGTCCGTCAGATATTTGTACCCAACCAAAACTCCGACGCTGGCAATATCATTGGAACGATTTATACTTATTTATATGTAAAAAGTTCACGACTTTCTTGTATATAATATTAGGTTATATGGTAAATAATATAGAATAAAAAAAAACAGACGTGATGTGGTTATTTAATTAGAAGAGTTATGTATCATTTTTGTGTCGCGTTTATTAATATTTATAAATAGAATATTATATGAGAGGTATAAAAAAATTTATAGAATTTTTTTTATTTATTTTGAGAGATTGTAAATGTTATTTTTTTTATAGGTTTCTGTAAGTAAATATTCTTGAGCAATTTCTATTATTCGTCTAAAAGGATTTCTTTTACATGACATAGGTATTGATCTTCTTTGCATATAAAAAAAAATTGATTCTAAGAATTTCGTTTATTTGGTTGGAGATTTAATAATATTTCTCTAGCTTTTTTTACCAAGACTTTTGAAGATTATATATACATATATATAAGAGAATCCTGTAAATAATGTCCGGTCTATTTTCTTAAAAGATGGAATCAGGTAAACTATAAAATACATCATAAGGCTGTGTGTTTATATAGTTTTGCCATATGTGAAATCTCTGTTGATACGTAGAAGCAAATACTTTTTTTTTATAACGGAGGATCCATACTGCTATATTTTGGGCGCGTTCACTAGGTAAACCTCCGCCCCGAGAGCAGTCTTTGTATATGGATCATATAAATCTAGAAATTACCTCCCTCCCCACCAGCCAGGAATCGAACACTCAACTTGAGAATTACCTCCTACCCCAAACTTGACCACTCGTCTGTTGGGTTACATAGAAGCAAATACTTACACTATATGTGTATCGTTGGTGGGAAGTGATTTGTTCAGGGCAGTTGCTTACTGGTAATTAGATAAGCATTTAGAATAAATAAAAGAAGATGCAAATGGTTCGATACTGTCGGCAAATTTTGACGTTTTTAATTTTAGATTTGCCTTGGCTATTTTTATTTTATATACAACATATTAATTGGTAATGGACAAATATAATTTTTATATATTATAACTTTCGGGTCAAAGGATTAATAAACTTTCTGATTATAAAAAAAAAATTGGAGGAGATAAAAGGCAAATGTATGTCACCAATGATCCAAACCCAGGAAGAGCATGTATGTACACACAGTATATATGTACACAGACACATTGAGAGAGATAATTTAACATTAAGAAAACAAAAATATATTATTTTTTTTTCAAGAAAGGGGGAAGAAAGCGTCGCTTCCTTGTTGAGAAAGATAACCGAGTAGTCATCCTCCGGATAAGACAAAACTCAAGGATATATCCACACACACACACACAAAAAATCTCCATGTAAGACCAGGTTTTGTTTTATATAGGGTAAAACCTCTAAAAAACCTCCAACTTGCAAAAATATATACAAATAAACCTTCAACTTGAAAAATTGTCAATCAATCCCCGAACTTATAACTTGTCACTTAATAAAACCTCAAACTTGCAAATTATTGCTCTAATAAACCTTTGACCGGTTTGATCACAATTTCAAACGATCGGAAATCCACGTATTGACGGATTTCTGATGTCATTTTTTAAATTAAAATTGATAACATGTATAAGGTGACATCAGCAATCCGTTAATATGTAGATTTCCGATCGCCTGAAATTGTGGTCAAACCGGTCAAAGGTTTATTAGAGCAATAATTTGAAAGTTCGAGGTTTTATTCAGTGACAAGTTACAAGTTTGGGGATTGATTGACAGTTTTTCAAGTTGAAAGTTTATTTGTATATATTTTTGCAAGTTGAAGGTTTTTTAGGGGTTTTACCCTTTTATATATTTATAATATAAAATGGTTGTTGTTTAAGATTTTTTTTTTCGGGTCCCTTTAAAAATTATAAACAATATAATTTATTTAAAATTGAGATAATTATTTTGCCAACTTTACAAAAAAAAAATGACGATTTAGGATATTGGACCCAGAAATGGCCCATTTTAAAATGTGGAGAAGCTCCGGTCCAAACCCAATGAATCCTATTTATTACCCAGAAACTCTTTATCATGTTGTCCATATATTTTTTAAGGGAAATTAACATTTTCCTAAACGAATTTATTAAAATGTGACCTTTTCATACACGAATTTTTAATTTGACAGAAAACTACATCGAAATTCAAATTTTTCCAAATGTCTACACCAATAATCTAATTAAGCTTAATTGACTACATAATCAGAAACGACGTTATAATTTTTCAGTTTCTGTTAAATGACTCCCTGACGTGGATGGACACGTGTTATTTTTTATGCCATGTGGCATGCCACATCATTAAAATGAGTTGAAATTAAAATCTCCCAACTCTCCAAATCGAATCTAGGGTTTCTTTTTTAGTCTTCGATACCGAAGCTCCACCTTCTGTCTTCTCCTCTACTGGTTTTGTTCAAGGGAGACGTTTCTCCTCTGTTTACAACCGACATTCTTACTCGGCGTTCGATTCCCAACAGGTCGAAGGTTCTCTCTCTGTCTCTCTCTCTCCGCCATTGTCTCTCTCTCTCTCTCGTCGTTTCGCCTGTGTTTGCTCTGGTTTTTGTGTGCCGTTATCTCTGACTTTTCTCATGTGTTTTGCTATGGTTCTATGTGACTCTTTATTCTGTCTGTTGAAGGTTGCGGGTGTTAACCATCGACTTTTGTGTATGTCTTGTGTTGGTCTACTTACGGTCGAAAGTTTGAGTCGAATGTTATTTATTTTGTCCGTTTTGGTTTTGTGATGCAAGATACAACAGGTTTTAAACTCGATTTATTATGCTGATGTTGTATGGATGTTAGAAATTAGGATGTTACTGATGAATATTCTATTGAGATTGATTTCTATCAACGTTGTTATATTGTCCATGATATTGTAATGTGGATCTATTGAGTTGAGCTATTGGTGTATGAAAGTGGATAATTTTCGGTTGAAATTTGAAATGGTTGGAATTTGAAATTTTAATGGTGTTTTAATGAACTAGATGAGTTATATATCGGACGGAGCTTCAAAATCTAGTGGAAGGTCCCGTTGGAAGAAAGCCGAAGCAATTCCAAAAAAAAGGTTTCCCGGTACAATGTGAATGCGGAGCTCCTATATCGAGATTTACATCTAAGACGGAAGCTAATCCCGGCAGAGTTTTTTTCCGATGTGCAAGACAAGAGGTATTGATAGTCATAGCTCAATGTTGATGTAGTCTTCAAATTTTATAAACTGTACATAATGGTTTCAGGGGAATCAAGCACATGTATTCAAATGGGCGGATGAAGCAATCTGTGAAGAAATCGAAGAATTACGTATACAAAATCAAACTGTCCTTCATGTTGCAGATAAAGTGAAGGCTGAAGTTGAACCGTTGAAAGGAAATGTGTATAAAATGTTGGGCGCCATTGTAATTCTAGGTGTTTTATGTCTGTATTATTATGTTATTCCGCGTCTGTGAAGGTTGATGTGAAAGATGTAGTGTATGGATCATGTGATGAATTATTATGTTGTGGGTTGATCTTTTGGATATGTATTACATTTTGGTAAGGATTTATATATGTGTCGGGCATATTTAAATGAGTCAATGTTATTATGGATTATTGTAGTATTGTGTTTTGTGTTGATTAATGTAGATAAAATATGGTGTCTAGATCCACCAAAAGAAAAGAATGTTATGATCTGGAAAATATGGTTGCAAGACAACGCAATTTCGATTACAAAACATAACAAACATTATGGGTAAGAGAAGAAAAACGCATCTTGTCCCAAAAAAATCCTACTGAAATCCACGATACAAGTCTCGAAATACAAAATACATCAACGTTATATGTCCCAAAAAGACAAGAAACATTAAAAAACATAGTTGCAAAACAACATTATATGTTCTTGAAATGAGGAAAAACATGAAACATGAGTTTGAACAACAAACAAACACCATCTGATTACTGAGATTGATTTCCATGTGATATGTTAGACAGATTTAGTTGTCTGGGTATGGTGAACGGATGTTGTCGGCTTGTGGAAGTCCCGATTGTGGTAGACGACATCCCGATGAGAATACGACGCCTAGTGTTCAACGGAAGCCCAGATTGTTTTGTCTGACTTGATTGAGTCGGAATAGAATTCACTAGCCAGGAAAAAAACGATTTATATGCAAAAAACTATAAATTGAACATAAAAACACCACCAATTGTTGCAAAACAAACCTTCAACATAGTTAGCAGTAGTTGTGTTCGGAGGTACATTGGTAGTCGATGGTCCTTGTTGTCTCCGTTTCCGTGGCGCATTGTTAGTCGACCGCGATGCATTGCTACTCGATGCTCCTTCCTATAACATATTACTTTGTAATCAGTATTGTGTTTAGAATAAAATATGCAAGAAATATAAAACTTACTCCTGATATCCTAGGCCTATGTGTAGGTTCACTTTTGCATGTCTTTGCATTATGCCCAGTTTGTTTGCAAATGCTACAACGGAATATCCTTCCATGCCGGGTTATGTGACCAGGTTTTGAAGGAGACTCATGGGGGTCTTTTACTCTGTTCTGCTTTTTTGGTCGACCCGGCATTCTTTGAACTTTTGGTACAGTAATGGGAATTCTTCCAGATTTTTGCCACAACGGTTCACCATTAACTGGCATGATATTATTTGCATATGTTGCTTGCCATTTCGATTTGAGATAGAAATGAGACATAAACCTGAAAATCAGAAAACATCAGTTAGATAACAACACGACACATCTATATGTAACTAAAGAATATAATTTATTCCTTACGGCGCAATGTTTTGTCGCGTTACTTTGATCACAGCTTGGGCATGTTGACAAGGTATACCTCTCAACTGCCATCTCTTACAACCACATGCGTTAGTAGACAAATCAACCCCATAAGAAACCCCAAACTCAGCTACCTCGTATTTTCCATGCCCGCTATTTATGATGTTGCAGTATCGAGATTTCTATCGGTATTTCTCCAAAATCCTCATGATCCTAGGGGGAAATTCAGTTTTACACCTTGCTGCTTCACGTGCTCGTCTTGAGATCCGTTTCATTGTTTTCCTACGAATCTCTTCAAACATATCAATTATCGGCCGCGAACGTGCTTCTTTGATTGAAAAATTGAAGCTCTCAGATAAGTTGTTGTGAATGTCATGACATCTCGATTCTGGCTTAAAAAAGGCTCTGCACCACCTCTTCGGATGTGCCCTCACAAATGCATCATATGCCAATGGGTTGTAGCGTCGAATGTCTCGTACATATCCTTCATACTCACTTTCCAAATATGATTTCGCAGCTTTCCAGAAGAGGATCTTGAGTTCTAAATCCTTAAACTGTTTCTTCCAATTGGCAAATACATGGCGGGTACACATTTGATGTTCAGCAAAAGGTAATTCCTTTTGGATAGCATTCAACAGACCCTGTGGAAACACATATGAAAAGGTCAAAGTCCCATAACAAATATAGTCCTGAAGTTGAAACAAACTATAATAGGTAAGAACACATTACCTTTTGTTTGTCAGACAAGATCGTCAAGTTATGTCCATCACCCAAACCCAAGTCTAATCTTAATTTTCGGATGAACCAATTCCAGGATTCGATACTTTCCACACGCACTACAGCCCATGCTATAGGGTACATGCCATTATTTGCGTCCCTACCAACAGCGGCTAAAAGCTCTCCTTTCATTTCCCACTTCAAAAAACAACCGTCTAAGCCAATTACAGGTCGACAATGTTGTTTCCATGTTTCTCTTAGTACTTCAAAACTAACATAGAAACGGTCAAATGCTTGAACTCCCAAAGCCGCTGATTTTGTTCCGATTTCAGTTGTCGTATTCGGGTTCGACCTACGCAATTCTAGTTCATAGTCCCATAGTTTAGCAATCTGTACAGAGGGATCTTCCATGACCATTTTTAGAGCAATACGCCTAGCCTTGAAGCACTTGCTAATTGGGACAGACACACCATATTCTTCTTGAATTGCAATCTGCAACTTTTCCGCTTTCCAATCTGGTTCTCTCCTAAACCTCTCCGCATATAGATGCGCAATTTGTCTCATGGTGAACATATTCAGATATGTCTCAAGTTGATGGTTGTGATCGTCATTGTAAACCTTTACCATCCATTTGCTAATGGGGACTTCAACCGAACAATATACCCTCCAAGGACAACCTTCCTTACAATAAATTGCACTTAATTTGGTCCGTTCCCACCTTGACAACTTCACATTGAAGTTTTTCTGTAGCGCATAGTCCAATAAAGCCTTTTTAAACTCATCACCCGAATTGAAAGTCTTTCCAAGAAACAACACTTCATTTGATGGAAATGCGGTTGGCTTTCTCTTTGGTTTATCACCCTCTTTACATTCATCATCAGTACAATCCGGTGTAAGAGGGATATAGTCATCACTATCCAAATACTCATCCGTCGAAGCTTCATCATCCACTTCATCATTATCAACATCAGATTCTAGACCTACACCCACCGGGACTTCAACAGCAAAATCTTCATCCTCACTACCAGGGGTGTCACCTAAACATGAATCTTCATCCTCATCATCATCATGTAGTCTACCATCATCACTAGAATCAACAACAAAATCATCATGTGACAACCTAGAGTACCGTAGGAGGGCGGGGAGTGATCGCCGGTGCAGAGGCACGGACAAGGGGCGGCTCCTGACGAGCTTCTGGGTAGGGGGTACAGGGATGAATCGAACACACCGGAATGAGAGAGATCCGAGGCTGTATAGGTATGGGACTATACAGTCTAAGATAACATAAAAGAATTAGTTGAGCTACTCATAGCAACAAGGTGCACCTACCTTTTTGGTTGACTATCCCGAGAGAACTCCAAAGTTAAGCGTGCTGACTCTGGAGCAATTTTAGGATGAGTGACCTACTGGGAAGTGTCTCGGTATGCGTGCGAGTGAGGACAAAACACGCTGAAAGGTCTCGGGTTGCTGTGTGAGGGCAGTTTCGACAATTCGTAGCGGTCACGGGTTGTTACACATCATCTTCATCACTGTTATATCCACCTAAATCCCCTGCATATATCTGCTCTCTATATTCTTCCGCATCGAAATTCCTATCATGTTGTTGTTCCTCCTCAACTCGAACATCAACTAGTCTTTTTGTAGGTCTTGGTTGTGATAAATGATGGTCCACAAAAACATCCAATTCGCCAGATTCCCTCGCTAATTCAATCATATTTCGAATGTCACTATCACAAAATTCTTCTCGCACTACCCTTTTATCATCCAAAGATTCATTTGGTAATTTATACCACAACTCCCTGATATAAGTTCCTATTTTGTGAGACCGAACATATTCTTCGAAGAAAAACCATGATACCTTGTCAATATCAACCAAAACTCCTATTTCTTCAAACCCACCCAAGTAATATGCTCTGCCTTCTATTTCTTCAAACTGACCTCCCATGAAGAAATTCATTCGACTCCAACTGCAAATTAAACAACTTTAACGTTATTATCAAGTAAAACATCAACAAAACAAGAAAACATAGTGGTAAACTCCAATTTCTTCCACGGTTACTGATGCTTTCAAGTACATCGAAGTCCAACCGTAAATTCGACTGTAACAATACAGAGAAACTACACTATTTTCCTAGTTTATTACCTCATTTTTCCATATTCTATTTCTGAAGCTTCCTCGGCGTCGACACACAACTCTTGCTAACACGCTACAAAACCCTACGCAAAACAATGTAATGAAGAAATAAGATAATAGGAGAGGAGTTCGGTCCAACAAAAATATAGCCAGAAGACAACCCAGACCACGAACAAGATAAATATCGACAGCCAAATCGGAATCGCTCGGTAACAAAAACAAAACCAGAAATCAGTCTCAAGAAATCGAAGCGAGATTCGAATGGAAAAATCAAACCCAGAAAACGGAGCAAATTATCAACACAGACGAACCGATTTCGCGTTTATGCTCTTGTTTCCCTCACTAGCGATGATTGTCGAAGAAAACCAGCATGAAGAGAAGACAGAAGGGGGAGCTTCGGTGTCGAAGACAAAAAGAAACCCTAGATTCAATTTGGAGAGTTGGGAGATTTTAATTTCAACTCATTTTAATGATGTGGCATGCCACATGGCAGAAAAAATAACATGTGTCATCCACGTCAGGGAGTCATTTAACAGAAACTAAAAAATTGTAACGCCGTTTCTGATTATGTAGTCAATTAAGCTTAATTAGATTATTAGTGTAGACATTTGGAAAAATTTGAATTTCGGTGTAGTTTTCTGTCAAATTAAAAATTCGTGTATGAAAAGGTCACATTTTAATAAATTCGTGTAGGAAAATGTTAATTTTCCATTTTTTAATTAAAAAACATGCAAATCGGGTGTGTGTACCTAATTTGTAAATAAACAAAAAGGCGAGTGCATATAATATTATTATATTGTGTTTTATATTATTTTGTTTTAAAAAAGTCTTAAGTTGGAAGAGGAAAATAATTGCTGCCCGTGGATGCTTTTACCACTAACTTCCTCACAATATTTAAAACTCGCCTGGTCGATTAAGGAGCGCTAAAAAGGATTAAGGGCATAATTATCTGGAACGAGTGGCGGCTGTCTTTGTCAGGAAAAAGACAAGAGAAAGAACACACATTCTTAGTTATATGACGACACTATTAATTATCCTCTCGCTTTCGTAACAGTCCCGCCCTTTTCTCTTTTTGTATAAAGAAGAGGAGCAAACGGAAAGTCAGTCAACAGAGCATTTATAAGGATTTCTTTTTTTTTTCTCCCTCGCTCTACGTTAGGATCATCAGAAATGAGCGGAAGATGGCTGTGTTGGACGATGGTGTTGTGCTCTGCCGTGGACGGCGGCGGAGCTTCCTCAGACGGCGGCGGAAAGGAAAGAGAGCTGTTTCAGATTCCGACATGGGCAGTTGCTGTCGTCTGTACCATTTTCATCTTCATCTCACTTCTTCTCGAAAAGGGTCTAGACAGAGTCACCTCGGTCCGTAATTCCTTCCTTTCTTCCTTTCTTTGAATCAAAAACCCTTTTTCTGGTTGGCTAACTCATCTTTGTTTGCCTTCAGTGGTTGTGGGAAAAGCACAAGAGCTCTCTGCTTGAAGCCCTGGACAAGATTAAAGCCGGTAAGACCAGAAGCTTTTGCCTCTAATCTGAATGAAACTAAAGCGTTGATGTGAACCCTAACCAAAACCAATGCAGAGCTGATGATTCTGGGATTCATTTCCTTGTTGCTCACGTTCGGAGAGGCCTACATTCTGAAGATCTGCATTCCTGAAAAGGCTGCGGTCACTATGTTACCTTGTCCGGCTCCTGACATGACCCATCGCAGACATCTTGCTGCCGACAACACCTCTTATCAGTGCAAGAAGGTCGTTTTTCCCCCCTTCAAATAAATAGTGCAGCAGTCTTTTGGCGGATCTCTGTTCCTCACTCTTTGTTTTATAAAAAAGGGTCATGAACCACTCATGTCTGTCAAGGGTCTGCATCAGCTCCACATTTTGTTGTTTTTCTTGGCGGTCTTCCATGTCCTTTACAGTTTCATCACCATGATGCTCGGCAGGCTAAAGGTAATGCGTAAACGTTCAAATCGATGTTTGAAACTGAAAATGCTTCAACCATGTCAATGCCACTAATCAATCTTCTTGGACTTCCGAATGTAGATCCGTGGCTGGAAGAAATGGGAGAAGGAGACATTATCTCATGATTACCAATTTTCTGTCGGTATTTTCATCAGACCCTCTTGCCTCATCCGTTGGTCGACCTGGTCTGGCATTATATTGTCACTTGCTCATAGTTCATCTTTACGTGCAGATCCATCGAGATTCAGGCTCACTCACGAGACGTCCTTTGTGAGAGCACATACCAGTTTCTGGACAAGAGTTCCCTTCTTGTTTTATCTCGTAAGAAGCCTTCTCTCTCTCTTCCATGTCTTTCTTCTTCTTCTTCTTGTTCTGGTGCAAGTACAAACCGTTATAGCAAGGTTTTTCACGCTAGTAGTTCTTCATTGGAGTTGATATTTGCGTTCTGTGAACACTGCCTTACAGGGATGCTTCTTACGTCAGTTCTTCAGGTCGGTCGGGAGAACCGACTACTTGACTCTACGGCATGGATTCATCGCTGTGAGTGAAAAGTTTTATCCTTTTCCATTCGCCGTGCCTGATCATGACATGCAACTCTCTTTCTTTTCAGACACATTTAACCCCGGGAAGACAGTTTGATTTCCAAAAATATATCAAGAGATCACTGGAGGATGATTTCAAGATAGCGGTCGGAATAAGGCAAGTAGAAGGAATTTCACTGTAATCGTCTCCTCCTTGGTAGGGTTTGCTTACACTGATAGCACTTTTGCTCTGCAGTCCAGTTCTGTGGGCATCGTTTGTGATTTTCTTGCTGCTGAACGTTAATGGTAAACCTCCTTCTTTTTCGGGAAAGACAGTCGCCATTGTTCACCTAATTGCAAATCCGGGCGTACTGTAAACATCTTTCCCTTTTTCAGGATGGAAGACTTTGTTCTGGGCGTCAATACTTCCAGTGATCGTAAGACGTTTTCCGGTCTCGAACCGAATCCTATGATGTATTCAGATTCTTACCGACACAACTTTTGCAGATAGTTTTGGCGGTTGGGACGAAGCTTCAGGCAATCCTGACGAAAATGGCTCTGGAAATCACGGAGAGACATGCAGTGGTCGAGGGAATACCGCTTGTGCAAGGCTCAGACAAATATTTTTGGTTCGAAAGTCCTCAGTTGCTTCTTCATCTCATCCACTTCGCCTTGTTTCAGGTGCTTAGACCGCTTCAGTTCCGAATACTCGTCGAGATCTCATGCTTTCTTTTATCTAACGAGTGGCGTTTCCCTCGTGTATGCAGAACGCTTTCCAGATAACGTACTTCTTCTGGATATGGGTAATACACATCCGATCTCTTTATACCTTCGATATACGGTTACTATACGGCGGCTCATTACTAGATACTTTTGTCTTGGGCTCTGCAGTATTCGTTTGGATTGAGATCGTGCTTCCATAATGATTTAAACCTGGCCATTATCAAACTCTCCCTTGGGTAAAGAAGCCTTCTTCATTTCACTCTTAATAAACATGAAGTTGTCTTTTGGAACACTGAGCTAACAAGCTGAACGCCTTTGGATGGATTTCCACAGCCTAGGCGCCTTGTTTCTTTGCAGCTATATCACGCTCCCGCTGTATGCCCTCGTCACTCAGGTACTTGTACTATGTTTCTCAACAACAAAAAAACATAAGTGTCTGGAAAAAACGGTAAAAACAAGCAAAGGAACTAAACCTGTTGTTGATGATGATGCGGGCAGATGGGATCTCACATGAAGAGAGCCGTGTTTGATGAGCAAATGGCAAAGGCATTGAAGAAGTGGCAAATGGCTGCCAAGAAAGGGAAAGGCGGAAAGAGGAAGCTCCCGGCCAAGACCGCCTCCGGGGCAACTCTGCACCGATCCAAGACCATGGACTGTTACCCGTCCGATCTCGACACTCAGCCTTTACCATCACCGGCGTGAGTAGAGAGACGGGAGAGTTGATGCAACCACTCACCTGTATCACTTTCTTCTTCAGTAGTGTAAACCTACTATGATTTTTTCAGTAAATAATGTCTACAAAAGGGCTGTATAAAAAGTGAAAATTCAGCCCACAGAGCGTGAATATGGTAACAATCAGCTGTTGCAGGAATCTATTTTTCACACGTTTAATCTGTGTTGAACATATTACCGCACGAAATAATTTAGGTATATATCTAGATATAGATATAAAAAACGAATCTATTTTCAACAACACAAAAAATAATCTCTGGCAAGCCACAGAAAATGATTGCGAGGGAAGGTGGATAGGTCCCAGTTCTAAAATCTTGAAATGGATAACTGATCTTGAAATAGAATGCATGCATTCTCTAGATCTTCCTAGCCACTATAAAAGTAAATAACGGTTGTTATCAATTCAAGGAAAAAACCTATGTACACGGAATGCAGAAAGCAGACGTGTTAGGAAAGAATATACGGAAATGTGACTCATCACTGCCTATCTAAGTCTTTCCTAAAGGAAAAGGCTCACTTCCTCATCTGGACAAAGTCTATCGTCTATAATTCAATTGGGCCTTAGAAAACAAAAGAGGGTATTAAAAAAACATACCATACCACAGCCAAGAGCAAAGAGAGATGAGCGAATCTCGTGGGGCCGTTCTGGCAATGATCAATGCGAGATATCTGAGGGGGAACGACATACCGGAATGGAGTTGGAATGAGAACAAGACGTTTGAAAACGCAATAGCGGCAGCTGCGGCTGCTGTTGATGCTGACAACAGTTTCTCCGACATTGTTGGAGAAATATCTTCCAGATTCTCCGGAAAGACCAAACAGCAGATCCAGATGCACCTCGATGCGTTGATTGAAGACATCAGGACAATAGAGCATGGACTTATCCCGCTACCTGATTATGGGGACAGTGGAAGCACGATCAGACAGAACAGTGGCGATAGATGGAGGACAACCGCTGCTGCAATCAAACACAAGCACCATCGTAAGAAGGCGGTTCCATGGACGAAAGAAGAGCATGAGTACATACATACATACTATACATGCACACATATCATCTCAGATTAAGAACCTTGTTTCTGCTTCAAAGTTGAGTTCGGTTTCTCCTATTTGCAGGCAGTTTCTGATAGGTCTGGAGAAGTACGGGAAAGGAGACTGGAGAAGTATCTCAAGGCAGTGTGTGATGACCAAAACGCCTATTCAGATAGCGAGCCATGCCCAGAAGTATTTTCTCCGCCTCAAACGAAATTCTGCTACTAGGACTTCACAGATTCGGTCAAACTCAAATCTGAACTAGTCTTGATGTTTTCTCTCAGAATCAATAAACTTTTGGGAGTTGGAAAATTCATAATCCCCAAAAGACATTTCTTGTTCCGGTTCAGAGGAACAGAAACCCGTGATATTTTGTACCCAAAGAAAACATTTCACCACTCTGCGTTACATCTTCACTCTTAGAAATTCCTGTTTGCTGTTTTTTTTTGCTGCTGCTTCATTTGCTCTTTCACCTATGTTTAGCATTGCTGAAATAAGCCCAAAAAAAAGTACACCCGAACTACTTCAAATCCACAAAGGGAAGCCATCCTCCAGACCTTAAGGTTGGCGAACGATTCATAAGAATTTTTTAGCCAGGCAATGATTTCGAAGGAATCCTGAACTTTCTTTTCTTCAGCAATTGCAAACCGTGTGTAGTCTCTAACGGTGATACTGTAAACCATGAGAGAGAAAAAACAATAACATGTTACACACTTGTATTTTGAAATAGGCATTGATGTGTAGGCAATAACCATAAACCGACATACGGATGAAATGTAAGAGCTTATCCCTTCTCAAGTAACTGAGCAAACTGACCCACATAGAGTGACGACGGACGGTGCAACAGACGCAGAGCTGCCAGCACTCTCTTCAGCAATTTCTGACATTGACGGCACAAGCTCCATAGCAGATCTCTTCTCCCTGATGTAATGAGCAGCTAACTACTTCGATGAAAGAATGCTTTGGGTAAATTAAGCACAAATATGCTTCTAACACACTGTACTAGACACAGGATGAGATCACATATATTGTATAAAGAAAAACAAAGGCACTGAAGAAAATGGCAAAACCAACATCTGTTTTGAGGCATTATATATATCATGGGAAGAAGACCGGACCACCGCCACGAGCACCACCGACCAACTTGATGTTCTTGAACAGTAAATCACAAATGCAAAGCTAAATAGGTTCCAAGTGATGTACTTGGGATTAATTTCATGTTAAACAGAAGCTCTGCCCTTATTATTATCAAAATCAGATACAAGAAGGTTTCGAATAACAAAACTACAGCTTCATCTCAGACAAAATGATAATATCAGGAAACCATAACAATGTGCTTGAAGATGAGACTCAGTTGCTATTTTCCTATTTGAGACCCACTCTCCTGCAAATAGTGTTCAGCATCCAAAGCAGCCATGCACCCTGCATTACCCCCCAGCCACAAACATGGATAGATATCGAACGTATCCCTATGTATATCACTGAATAGCATTAAAGAGAATGCAGTGGATTGATTACCAGTGCCGGCAGCAGTGATGGCCTGTCTGTACTTTTTGTCCTGGATGTCTCCCGCTGCGAAAACACCGCGCACGTTCGTCCGTGTACTTCCGGCCTCCGTCACGATATAGCCATCAGCATCTAGCTCCAGTTGCCCATCCAAGAATTTGGTGGCGGGTTCATGCCCGATCGCGAAGAACAATCCTGACACCCTCACATCCCTCACTTCACCAGATACCACGTTTCTCACCTTCAAACCCCCCAGTACTCCTTCCCCGTACGCCTCCTCCACCTCTGAATTCCATATTACTTCAATCTTAGGGTTTGACATCGCCCTCTGCTGCATTATCCTCGACGCCCTTAGTCTGTCTCTCCGGTGGATTATGTACACCTTCGATCCGTATCTGGTCAGGTACGTGGCCTCCTCCATGGCCGAATCTCCCCCGCCGATAACCGCCAGAGGTTTGTTCCGGAATATGGGAGCAGCCCCATCGCAGACGGCGCAAGCGGAGATGCCGCGGTTCCAGAAGCCATCGGAGCCTTTGAAATGGAGCCTCTTGGCGACGGCTCCGGTGGCGACGATGACGGCGTTGGCCAAGACGGACTTCGAATCGGTGAATATCCGGAAAGGAGAGGAGGAAAGATCGACTTTGGTAACCGTCTCAGTGAAGATGGAAGCGCCGGCGCGGAGGGACTGGTGGCGGAAGCGGTCGACGAGATCGAGGCCGAGGATGCCATCAGGGAAACCGGGGAAGTTCTCGACGACGGAGGTGGTGGTGAGCTGGCCACCTGGAGCGAGGTCGTTGGCCATCCATCCCTCGAAGATGATCGGACGGAGTTGGGCTCTGGCGGCGTAGATGGCGGCTGTGTGGGCAGCAGGTCCGCTTCCGATGATGCACAGCTCTGTCCTGAGAGTCTCCCCTGAGGAAGACGAACAATACGAAGAGGATGAAAGAGAAAGAGAAGCGGCGAGGGCGGCGGATGTGGCTGTGACTGCTACCAAACCACGGGCTTTACGCAGCAGAGCTCCGACCATCGCCGTCGTCGGTCTACCGGTGCGAGAAAATGGCAGGCTCTGTTCCGGAAATTAAAAACTAAAACACTCTCTCCTGCTGGGCCCGGCTTATCATACCACAGGCCCATTTAAGGCCCTCTATTCGCAGCAATAATGCATTGTGTATAGTAATCATATGTTCCATATCAAAGCCTTTTGCGCCAAACCGTTCGGTTATTTAAAAACCGAACATAATAGAATTATAACTAAACTAAATGGAACCGATTAAAATTTTAAAAAAAATATTTACTTTTCAATTTTTAAAATCCAAAATAACTGAATTCGAAATCAAATAACTGACTGAATTGAATCTAAATTAACTGTAACCAAATAAATCGAATTTTTATTCCACCTAAATATCAGCTATTAATATACAACATATTTTTTATTACAATTTTAATTAGATATAATCGAATATAAGTGAATTTATATTTGGTTATGATTTGATTACAAATTTAATAAAATATAGTCGAACTGATCCAATTAAAATCAAATAACCGCTTGGTTATAAATTCGGTTGAATAAACCGAACCGCGCATACCTGCAACCCCGAAATCTTCCGCGTGAGACAACACGAGATGCTAAGAAAGAGAGGAGCGGTTGATGAAGTCTATACAGTCTGCAATAGCATCGGCGTAAAAAGAGCTGGAGCGGTCTAGAGATCCTCTGCGGCCGCCGACGTAAGGCTCTTCCTTCACCAACCGCTTCCTGCTCTCGTCGCTACTCGGACAACACAGTCTCAATCTCCATCTCCATCTCCTCGTCAAGAGCTTGAAGAAGCGTGTGATTCTCACGCGCAACCCTTTCACCCCCAATCTCTTCGGGCTAAGCCTCACTCCCCTTCCCCTCCGCCACCCTTTTCCTTTTTTTTCCATTTCACAAACCACCTCCTGTTCCAGTTGCAGACGACAATATCAGCACATATGTATATATATATATATATCATATGTATATAACAAAACGAGGGCTTGTATTCTATGTACGACTTTGTCAGGGGTGGACGACTGACTTTACGAGGAGTTTGGTAGGAATTGGCAATTTAAAAAGACAGACTTTATTGATTGATCTGCCGGGTGGCATAGACGTGAGAGGGAGTTGGTAACCCGCAAATTCTGAAAATAAAGTTGTCTCCTTTAGACAAGTGCAAGCAGGTTTCACACGACACCACCCAATTGAGAATTGCTGTCTTACTTGTGGATCTCTTGCTCTTCTATATCTCTCTAGGATCTCAGCCTTCTACTAAGGTCTTGGAACGCGATATCCTGTTCCATCTGGGCTCGCTTTTCTTCCTCTTCTAAATCGAATTTCGCTATCTGTTTAACAATGGTAAGAGGCCTGGTCTTGCTGGGATGCGTGAAGGGTACACAACAGATCTTGACGTTGAACCCGAAAGGCTGATTGCTCTGTTCAGCGCCCTGGCCTATCCACAGGTCTTACATAATCAATATGAAACTCAGACTTGGGACAAAATCTCGTACCACTGTCCCCATCTGATATCTTCTTCCTCCACAAAAACAAGGGGGCATATATCGCATTTGCGGCCCGCCCCCTTGTTCCAATGCTCCTCTAGTCCCAGACCAGAGGAATGTCCTTGTTCAAGTTTTAGCCAGGACCAAATGCATATTATAGATTCTGACCAAGAGGTGATGGTTTCTCTGAGCAAGAGTTCGACTTGGCAACTGCAACCAACCGATCATGTCGGGCCAACGTTGAACCACCAAAGCATCAACTGCCCTCGAAGATATGTCTCATTGTCATCAGTCTGTCCTGTCCTACTCGCTTGCCACACCTTAAACACCATACTAGGAAGCAAAAACATTCGCTTTCATATGACTTGTAAAGATTCTTAAATAATCCAATTATACTTATATTCAAAGGAGGATATTACTATTACATTGGAGTATAAATAAAAAACAAAAACAAAAAGGTATTACATGAGTGATATAGATTGATTCCGTGACAGCAAATTATTCAAAGAATTTTCAACTCAAGATCTGGGTAGCCAGCGCGGGCCTTGTGCCCCTCGAACAGATCTTTGAGCGCTTCCACAAATTGACCATGTAATTTGGCAACCTGACAAGTTGATAACCGAACTTACAAGACGACTTCCAATCTCAAGAATCTTCAAATTACAAGTTAAGAATGGATTATCTCAAGAACCTCAAAAACCATTTTTCATCTTTTGTATCAATTTTTATGAGCAGCCAGAAATCTCCACAAAAGAGGATGCTAACTACTAACGGTGGTGGATAAACAGAAAGCGGCATACTTTCCCTA
>NW_010966459.1:649886-655690 GCF_000463585.1 Tarenaya hassleriana
CCCTACTTTCCCTTTTCCTTTTTGGTTCCACTGTTATAAGAAGTTACCCCGAGAATAATGTACGCACAAACTTACCTCTTCATCAGTTGGGTGCGGATTTTTTGTAACCTCTATAGGTGAGCCGACCACCACATGCATAGGATGCCGATATGGTAAAGGAGATCTGGGAAAAGAAACAGAAACAGAATTCATTGAAGATTTTCTAGTGTAAAAGTAGACATCAAACAAACTAATGCATCAAGCCAACGAACTTAAGCAGACCAAGAGGCTTACCCAAAGACTCCCCAAAAGCAGATCGGGGTAAACTTGATCGCTCTTGAAAATTTAAGGTAGAGTTTCCCACTGGGCTTCCACCACTTGTAAACACGTGACTGCAGCAGCAACAAGACCCCAAAATATGAACAGAAGCAAAAGCATCTCTAAAGCATAGACTCGGGCAGGCAATCATGAAACAAAGAAAAGGGCTCACCACCAAACAAGTCTGGTAAATTCTATTCTCAAGTATAACTTTACGTAGTAGATCAAATGCAAATACAAAGACAATTGTAATAGTCCATAATGGTCAAGAAGGCTGAAAGGGCAACACTTTCCTACCTGGCCAAAACAGAAAACCGGAACCAGAGGTCGCCCCTGTTGGATGGCTATTCGGACAAACCCTCTTCTCGAGGAAAGAAAGACGGTCTGCAGAGACAGGAGCAGTGGCCCAGGAAGGGGGGGGGGGGATATACACAGGAGACATGATATCAGATGTCAAGTATTCCATTACGAATTTGAAGGAACTAACTTTCAAAAGATTGAATCCAAAGAATATGTTAGTTCCAACTTCCACCAAACCAAAAGTAGGGAGACAATGTGTTCCAGTCCGTTCTATTGATTCAAATGTAATACAGGTATTTATACACCGGTTATATTCTCTAGTATACCTCAACACCGTGTTGCATGTGAAAGGTCTCTTGGACTCCACCAGGCACAATGATGCAACTATAACCGGTTTCCAAGAGGGAAGAAAAGTTTCTCCTAGAAGCAGGAGCTAGACCCAACCATGTCCAGATGTGGCGCAAAAAGGGTGTGTAGAAAACCTAAAATCCATCGGAAAACAGGGTTGAGCTTGATAGAAGGTGAAGATGGAGATAAGCGGCAGGAGAGGCAGTTTACAGCGGTGCTTGCGAGAACTTTGATCTTGGGAAGGGGCATGAAGCCGGTGAGATCCGCAAGCGCAACAACCCCAACTGGGAGTACGGAATGGGGTTCGTAACCGAACACTGTATCCCATCAAGGTAGGTTAGGTTCCATGAATAGGTAAACTTCCTCTAAGAAGAAGGATGGAGAGAGAGACAGATATACCGTAGGATAGTTCATATACTCTCCGTAGTACAAAGTGTCGAGTGCGAACGTGGTATTCCACTCGAGCCAACCTCGCGGATGTACATGGTTACCGATATACGACAACATATACACCGTTCTTGAGTACAGTTTCCACGGTCGTCCTAGATACGTCTGTATACTTCCGTTCGTCGCTACCAGATCAGACGTAGACAGAACCCTGGATGCGTGTATCGATATTCCCGTGTTTTGGTTCGGATCCTTTCTGTTCTGCGCCGTGATCGTGTTTTTCTGGAGATCCATCGGTTTGCGAGCGTAGACAGGAATGCTTGCATATGTACCTGAAAAGATGGAGTGAGGGGAAGTTTCGGTGAATTGAATTACAGAGAGATAAGCAAGCACCTGGAGACCATGCGGCCGAATTTGCTACGCTCGTCGATGGGGATGAACATGAAAAGGAGGAGAAGCGCCAAAACCCTGGAAAAGAGGAAATCAATCTGGGACCCAGAAAGGAGAGAAAGGAGGAGGGGAGGCACAGAATGAGAGAGACATACAGAAGGAAGAGAGGAGGAGAAAGGAAGAAGATGGAGAAGAGAAGAAGAGCGACGTTGAAGTGAATGGCGCCGAGCCATATGCCGACGGCGACGAGGCTGTGAATTAGGTTGGAGGGGAACTCGTCCTCCCCACGGAACTCCCTCGGTGATCCTCCGCCCATTGTTCTCCCGATTCTTCGTCTCCTTGGAGAGAGAGAGCTCCGTCCGATTTGACTTCCCCACTTCTCAACTACTCGAACCAAAATCTTGGATCCAGAGGAGTAAATGGGCCTCCCCATCTCAGCCCATTATCAAATTACCAGTTATTGTATCATCTCTAACAAAAGAAAGGTTGAACCTTTGATTTGTTGGAACCGAACCGAACCTCACTCAATTGAAAGATATGGTAACATTTTTTAATCGAATGATTTAAAATTTTCGAATAATTTTTAAAAAAGAAATCGTTTTTTTTTATAATCGAATCGAATTTAAAAAAAACGAAGAATGAAAATTTCTTAAGAAAATCTAAATTTTTCTTAATATATAAAAAAACGCAA
This sequence comes from Tarenaya hassleriana, assembly GCF_000463585.1. Classification (NCBI taxonomy): domain Eukaryota; kingdom Viridiplantae; phylum Streptophyta; class Magnoliopsida; order Brassicales; family Cleomaceae; genus Tarenaya; species Tarenaya hassleriana. Next base: position 652,300 of record NW_010966459.1, read on the forward strand.
TTAAAACCCAACGAAAATGATATAATAATTTTATAAAGCCGAAAGAATCGAATCGAATACGGAGATGTACACCCTGACTGTGATGACAATAACAAGCTCGGCCAAGGAATTCTTTCCCTCTGAAAATCTCCAAATAGCAGTCAAGAAATTCTCTAGGGACAATATGAACGGGAAAGATGGTTTCTTGGCTGCGCTTACAATCATTAACCGGCCTTTTTCCATGTCCGCCCGTGAATTTATCATCATCTGTCCGCCCGTCCAAAACCATAAGCCATAGTGCAGGTTGTGTCCGGTTCCACACACACTTCAAACCAGCATTTGAAGGAGAAAACGGAGACCGTGGCAGTGGTTCCCCTCATTTGGACGAGCCTTGACTCTCCGCATTCACCTATATCCAACTGTTGAGCCAAAATGCCTGACCGAACTGAACGAGTTCTCTTATGTTCAAAATGCTGTTTTCCCTTCGACCGGTACATCTCATTCTAGTTCTCGGCAGCCATAGATTTGGATTTGGTACCCGGTTTGATAGATATGGATAAGGGGACATAGAATACATATGGTGAGCTACAACAATGGTTAAAGAGCAGTTTCTCTAACGAGGAGACGAGTTTCTACTGAATTCAGCCGACCGGTTCGACGTACCATTTTGTTGCCTTGTCATCCAGCGGTTTTACGCGACGAGAAAGATGATGATCGAAACAGCGTGTTAGATGGAAATTGGGATTTATTGGTAGAAAGCTATCAAAGATTCCCGAGTAAAACGATATCCCGGTAATCAATCAAATGAAAATATTAAATTAATTGAAATTTCATTTATTGTAATGAAACAAAGTTAATTGAAGTATCATAAAACGTCTGTCTTATTTCGAATTCGAATCTCAAATTAGAGATAGGAGTATTCACATGGCTTCATCCCAACTGCGGAATTAGTGTGGTCTCGGTCTAAAATACTCGATAATCCAAAAAAAAAAAAGTTGTATATTTGTATACTTAGTCTGTGACCGTGTCGGTGGGGGTGGTGGCCCTTTGACAAAAGAGTTCCACCGACAGACCTTTCATAATGCAACACATTTATTTTTCGTTGAAGTCATTAAATATTTGAACCAATTAAGAAACTCCTCCTATCAATACAATATTAAAAAATATCTACCGCAACCGTGCTTTATGTAATTTCCAGTTCACAAAGTGTACAACATCATCGTTCAATCTACAAGTTCATCAAATACGTCTTTACAACAAACGTATTAGCCATCGAATTTAACCCTCTATTCTTTTTTTTTTTAAATTGTAAAATCGAAATCAAGATCCTTATTGAACACATCCCTCAAGATGAAATCAAACCCATGTAACCAAATATTTATGGTGTAAGAATGAACTAATTATCAATACAAACCCCATGATCACATGTTGAGTCCGGCCAAAAAGGACACTCCCGTCGACGGTAACCACGACGATCCATATATGAATTCAGCCACCGTAAACCTAGTCGCCTCCTCCGTCGAATTCATTACCCTATACCCCGGCCATTTCACCCGTTGCTCCAGCCCCGATCCCGGCCCATAGTTCATATACTCTCCGTAGTACAAAGTGTCGAGTGCGAACGTGGTATTCCACTCGAGCCAACCTCGCGGATGTACATGGTTACCGATATACGACAACATATACACCGTTCTTGAGTACAGTTTCCACGGTCGTCCTAGATACGTCTGTATACTTCCGTTCGTCGCTACCAGATCAGACGTAGACAGAACCCTGGATGCGTGTATCGATATTCCCGTGTTTTGGTTCGGATCCTTTCTGTTCTGCGCCGTGATCGTGTTTTTCTGGAGATCCATCGGTTTGCGAGCGTAGATACTACAGTTCTGCAATACTACCGCCGCGTTGCCGAAAATGAAATCGACCGTACCGTAGATGTCGCATTCGCGGTAGAACTGACGGTTAGAGTGGACGTAGAGAGTGTCTTGGTATCCGATGATATTGCATCGGAAAATGACTGCGTGGTCCGCCCCGACACGGAGAGCCACCGCCTGATGCTTGGCCGGTCCGGCCCAGTTCTCAAACGTTATGTCCCTTGCGATGAAACCGGCTCCCGTCGCGGCTACGGGTTACAAAGAAGACAAAATTCAGACAGTGAATTGGTTTCTTACACAGTTTGAAAAAGCTAAAATAATGATTTATTGTGACGTATACGATAACAGGCGATTGAAATATAAGTTCGAATCGGCCAATATATAAATATGCACAAATATACAAATACAAAATTTATAATAATAGTGAATCTAATGACAGAGAATTGTCTGGTTCTGCGTTGTTTCTTGTATTGGACTGTAGCTATTATTGTGGTCTCAAGAAACATCTCCATGTCATGATGATGCCACTCCCTATGACCCCACCTCCAACTACATGTATTGATTATAATGCTGATACATGCATGCATGCATGATGTTTCCAACCATATGATGCATTGCTCTCTCCAGAGATTGGAAAGGACTTTTATGCTTTTACGATGATGGCATAGCAAGGCATGTGATGTGAGAATCCCATTTTCTCTTCATTTTTTTTTATTTTTCCTGTTTTTTAAATGTTGATATTATTTTTCAGTTAAATTATTTTTATTTTAAGAACTAGTTTGTCTTGTTAAAGAAAAGAAAGAAAATAGAAAAATATAATAACCTCATGTGTTCTGCCAAACTGAGTAAAAATTAAAATCCAAAGAGAAAAAAAAAAAAGGTAAAACCAAGGGGCAAGGAGCACAAAAGTCAAGTTTACTACGTTCACGTGAGGAAAAGGGCTAAAGTTTAATCTATAATAATTAAAAAAAATATATATTCCCGAAAGTCAAAACTCAAAAGTACTGTAAACATTCAAACAAATTGAAAAGATTTTAAGTTAGATAATTACACAAATTCTTAAAATATACACCAATTCATAAAAATAAAATGAGATAATTAGGAGTAAAAAATTTATTATAAAAATATCGGAATATGATATCATTTCAAACCGCCAAAATATTTTTGGAATGCCATTCTAATTCATAAAATAAAACGAGATAATTATCAGTAAAAGATTTATTTCCGCAGAGAGAGAGAATCCATCAGTCCAGTTGCCAAACACCTTTCACTAAATCTTTTACGAATCTGATTCGAATACTTTATGTCGAATATAATTAATTAGTCCTTTTTTTCCTATCGATAGTTTATTTATGTCTATGCATGTGTATAATCACATATTATATGATATGTGTATTTTTTAAATGGTTCGTCAAAAGACCTTTTATCTGTATTTTTTAAAAAGTTTAGTTTCCTTCTCTAACTATTATTTTTTCGATAATCATTGTATTTATTGTATGTATTTTCTTAATCATGATTAGCGTAATTATTATTAGGGAAAG
>NW_010966459.1:655869-668030 GCF_000463585.1 Tarenaya hassleriana
AGGGAAAGAACTCTTTCCAAGCGGGAAAAAAAAGGAAAAGGTGAGAAGACTTACCAAACGACGCCGTGTGGAAAGTGGTGATGTTATCGAATATGCTCTTCCCACCCGAAATGACAGTTTTGCCCTTTCCGTCTCCGATGAACATCAAGTTTATCTTTTTTCTACCAACCTTGAGGTTCTTCTCTTCGTACCTTACCATAACGCATACGTACAAAATATGTTAGTATTTCGCAATGTACGTGCACTAATGCATGCAATTTCACAAAAAAAAACATTGAAACTTCGTGAACTTTAGATGTCAATTTATAACATACATCGCAAATGGTTCGAACCCCACCCTTATCAAATCACATATTATAAAAAAAAACATACATCGCAAATCTAGATCGTTTTCCAAAAGTCCGCGTTAGTGTTAAATGAGAACGACATTTAAGTCGGTCATCGTCTTCTCTCGCATTGATTGAATGTACGTAATTAGTAAATTGAAATAATAAATAGAAATGTTTACCACAGAGAATCCAGTACATAATATTTAAATAAATATATATATATAATACCACATTGCGACAAATCAAACTTAATACGATTATAATATTTCAAGTTCCGTACTGGGCATTTACGTCATTTATGTAAATGTTACGCGAAGTGGTAAAAAGGTAATTTACCTCCCGGCCTTGACGTAGATAATTGTCCGGCGAGTGCTGCGCTCGGGAGCCTTCTTGATCGCCTCGGCGATCGTCTTGCACGTGCCGTTCCCACCCGGCGACACGATAATATCGGCTTGTATCCGCGATACGGGCATCTCCAATAACTCGCGCTCCCTCCTCCTCAACCATCCCGGGTATTTCTCGTCCCGCGATATCTCGCGGGGAGGATCTCGCCCACCCAGCAGCCTCCTCCGATTCTGAATCGGCACGCCCGAAAAATCGTCTCCTCCGCCGCTAGAGGAGAAGATCGCCAGACAGTTGCTCACCAGCTCCGACAGATTCTTCAGCGCCGCCGTCATCTGGTCCTTCACTCCGTTGCCTCCGCCACCGCCGTCTACGGCGTCGAATCCCTCGGTGCAGGTGTCGTGGTTCGTCAGCGCAGCGCTGAGCCACGTCACCACGTCGGCCGGTGCTGCCGGAGAGGCTCGTCCGGCGGCGGAGAGGGAGGATAGGGCACGGGAGAGGGCGTCGACGGAGTCATCGAGGAGCTCGAGGCAGGCGTCATAGGCGGACCTGACACGTGGCGGCATGTGGAGGAAGGAAATGCCTGAGGAGGAGTAGAACGCGCGAGAAAAGTGGTGGAGCGTCATGTTCACAGCCACGTGGACCAGATCTCGCGGCGTCGCTGCCGACTCGGATCCCGGGAACTCCATCAGCGAGTCCACGCACAAGTCCGGGAACCGGGTCAATCCGCACGCCCGGGAAATCGCCTGACTCGGTTTCCGAGCCAGACCAGGCGCGGGTTGACCCGGCTTGACTCGGGCGCGTAGGCCCGCGAAAAGTCCGGCGAATAGAATGAGAGCCACGGCGGCTACTCCGACACACGAGAGTACTGCAACCTTCCTTTTATTGTTCTTCCTGTTGATGTCGCTCCGACCAATCTCCGGTGGCGCTGACGTGGCGGCGTGTGGGTGGCTCGAAGCCATGGCGGCTTCCAACCCGGTTGCTCCGGATGGTCCGAGTCGCTCGTAGCCCATTGTTCTTGATTTGATAATGCCAAAAGAAATATGTCTCTTTTTTCCTCTCCGTTATTTTACATTCCAGACATATATATATTGTATATATAAATGTTTATATAACTGTGTGCCTATGAAGGACAGTGGAGAGTGTGGGAATTTATAAGACAATGGTGGCAGTGTGATTGTGGGGATACCCAGTCGCTCTCATTAGAAACCGCGTCATATTAACCATAAGTATTAATTATTATTCTATTTTTTTAACTCCTTAATTGTGTATTAAGCACACTAAATTGATCTGAAATAAATAATATTGATGAAATATTTAATCAGTAGAAAATCTAAATCTGTAAACTGTAAGTGCAGACTAATAATCATTTGGAAGGAGAGAGATGTGTGTGTGTGTGTGTGTATGTCAAAGAGCGTGAGCTGGCGTCTACAAAGACACAACACATTGCCCATTGGTTTGTCTGGGAAATAACAGTGGAACTGCTAGATTTTTTTAAACTCTTGTTCCCCATTTTATCTTTTTTACTTTTTACTAAATTTAGATTTCGACCCGTACACGTGATTTTTTAATAGAATTAGTTTAATGTCATCTCTGTAATTATTTTGATGTTGTAAGATATATTTTGGAAGTTTGTTGTCAATTTTACATATTGTAAAAGAGATTTGAGATCAAATGTAGAATTTTATGGATTATTTAGTCGACATTTGGCATATTGTACTGATTTCTATTATACCAATAAAAAGAATTCACATATCAATCTAAGAGTTAATGATTGAAAAGGTGACAAATTTATCGCATTTAATGATTCTAGATTCGATTTCACCAATAGAAAAGATGTAATTTTGGATCAAAATTGTCTATATATTGAAGTTGACCTCGGATCTAAGATAAATGTAATTAAATCGAAGACCGGTAAAACCATCTAGTTATATATAATAAAAAAAAGAAGAATTCACCTAACAGTTCGATTATGTTACTGTGCTCATGACCATTAAATTGTAGTAGTTTCTTTTAAATAGAAATTATAATTATAACACGTGTCATTTAATACGTAAGATTCACAGCGACAACTATAATTTGGCTTCTATCCTATCATCTGTTTTCATTTTTTCTTCACCTTATCAATTTCCCCATTTTTGTTTTCCATGGCCCAATGATTATAGTACTCATCGTTACTGAACTCATCGAACGCTCACATATACATACATATATATATATATATGTGTGTGTATATATATTGCAGTATGATTTTGCAGAACATACTGAGAATGATATATATATATATATATATATTGCAGAATATACTGAGAATGAGTTTTAGCCTAATATATTGGTTAATATTTAAATCAATAATAAAAGGCAACAAAATATAATCCCAGTTATAAAAAAAAATAAAATATAATCCCAGATCGCGAAGAAAAAGGAAAGCCAATTAATTTTCGATCTTTTTATTGTCTTGCATTGCGTGTGCAACTCGTGTGTGAACCGAACATTGACTGCAATTAATGCATGTTTAATCATGTAATAATTAGTAATTTATTGGCGGGAGTTTGGGTTGAATTACGTACAGCACCATCGTACACATAGGAAATGTTATTTATGTGAATTAGAATATCATGCCGATTAATATATAATTAACAAATACGTGGGCATGATATCGATTCCAATCAAAGATCTGAATCACATTCAAGTTGTCCGAAGGTTGAATAATTATATATATTTTTTTAGATGTACAGACTGACATGATAATTCAGCTATCTTTTAATTACTATACGTATTACATTTTCTATATAATTTTTTAAAAGTTGTTTTTTTCTAAACTAGCACAAAAAGTGAAATAAAAAACTGGCAAAATTTAATTTTTTGGAGGTAATTTTCGATACAAATATACGTACCTAAAAATTCAATTTTAAATCTTTTTATATTTCGCGAACTTTCCATCATGCGACGATTGTAGAATATACTCCCAAGATTTAATTAGCCAAAAATACTATACACTTTTTTCCTGTATTTAGATTGATCGCAGTTTCATGATTCCTTGATTTCTGATCCAATATTATGTGAATTATCAATCACCAAATAATTATTCTATGAGTTTGATGAATGAATTATAATTTTTAGTGAAAATGAATTAAAATGTAACACATATATCTACGTTATTTGAGCATGATTTTCCACAAAAATCAAACTGAAGGGGATAAGTGTATAAGTGTAATCCGGAAACTCAACAGTTAGTGATCTAATGGTTGAGAGATGACAAAGTCATCTTCAAAATCTTGGGTTCGATTCCACTCGTGAGAAGGGATGTAATTTCTGGTTCAAAATGGTTCATATACAAATATTTGTCACAGACTTAGGGTGGATATATATAGTCAGACCGCATACTCGGGAAACCATTTTGGTTATAAAAAAAAGTGTAGTCCGGAAACTACCATCTCGTGTACATATCATATATATATATATATATGCATATATTCAAATATTTAATGGTTCATATAGTTAAGGATATTTTAAATACTGAATATCTATATTCATAATATATCGTGTATATATATATAAGAATTTTCAATTCTGATTAGGTTTCGGAGTATTGTATATGATATCGTGAAGAAATGTGTCATTTAGATCATATATATATATATATATATATATATATATAACTAAAGGTATATCATTTCAATGCCTGCGGACCTAACTAATAGAAACGAAGAAAAGCCCTCGATGGCTGAAGAGTGTGACGTGCATGCACATAACACACACACACACATATATATATATACACATATATACATACATATATATATAATTAAAGTGACTATATATGCAATCAAATCAGTAGGAGATGGATGGTTACTCACCTCGGAACATTTAATTCAATAATGTTTGGAAAGCAGCCGTACTGGCTCCCTTTTTATCTTTTTGTTCGAAAAAGATGTTAACTTAATAAGTAAGTTAGATTGTCGACGAAGGAAACAATTAGGTCACGGACATTTCAAAATCCGAATTATTAAGCCCTAGTTGCCACATCCCAAACCTGACTAACCAAAATAATAACAATAAATTACTATATGTTATGTCATTGTATTACTAGTTATTAGCAGGTTTGTTAGATTGAAACTGTTTTCATGATCATTTGGGAGATTTTATTTAGGTAATGGAAGAATCCAAACGGACATATATCATCCAACTAATTAATTCTTAGGATTAGCATATTAATTATTTTTTTTAATAATCGAATGTTCTGACTAAAAACCGACCATTCTATTTAGATTATACGTTTTTTCTTAATTTTTCCAAACTTAAAATTTAAATTCGGAATAAAACATATGTTTTGTGTTCTGATTTACTCATTGAACTATTCTAAGTTTAGATATATTAATTGTTTTTTATGAGTGATCTTTATAAGATCAAATAAATTATAATACACACCACTATAAGTCATTATCTATTAAAGAAATGAGAGATAGGAAAGCATACGAAACTACATTTGCATATGAATATATGGGAATAGGCCACTTTTCCACCACTCCATTTGCGCCCAAAGGGAAAAAAAAAAAAAAGGTTATCCACCAGTTTCCCCAACAACGTGTCTCCACCATTTATGGGTTGGAGAAGTGTTCTTCACCCGAGCCCATATCGGGATGTTTATTTATAGATCTTAACATCTTATTTTAAATTTTTACATTTGGAATATTTGAATTTTTTGTATTTAAATTCAGATAAAGAAATAAAAGTTAATTTTTATTTTATTTTTTTTGAACATTTATTAGGATATTTTTTTTACCTAACAAAACGAAGATAATTTTATATTACTTAAAAAAATAAGGATGTTTTAGTAATATTTAATGAACATAAAATATTGTTTTTTAATATGTCGGGTTACCGCGGGTATCCGATAGTAAAATAATGGAATGTAAATTTGACCTACGAAACATCTTGAATTACAGAATCGAATTCGAAATAAAATTGTTTTGGAAACCTGATTTTAGTAAATCCGTTTTTCATGATACTATAAAAATCGTATATAATTTTGTCAATATATACCTCGATTGAAATAGCGAAAATTCTCCTTCGCACCTTTGTTATTTGATTTAACATTTTTATTATTGGATTTTTGGGACGAGTCTTCTCGGTCACTCAATCAATGTCAACTTGTGCCCTCGTTATTCGATTCAACCCTAGATTTTTTTATATTCATGTGTTGTTGTTTACAACATTCCCCATGCTGATCCTACTTCTTAAAAAAAATCCCAGAATTCAATAAAATTTTGGGAAAAAAATAAAATAATCTATAAATCATTGCAATATTATATGAATCATTATTGTAATCCGGTATAATTTCAATTTGATATTAGTCAGACAGTCTCATGGGCTGTGCAACTATTTCAGCTCCATAGGATAGGATCCCACATTCATGAGAGTTTGCATTAAAAAAATTTTAATTATTTTTTTATATTTTATAACTATTTGACTCTGTTGTTGATAACCTATTTTATTTTATCAATTTCAAATATAATTTACGTTATCAGAGATGTGGACACCCATAAATCGAGAAATGGTCCAAATTAAAAAAAAAAACACACATATATATATATATATATATAATATTTAGGCCCGCAAAATTTTACTTTGGTTAAATTAATATGTATTACCATTTACGTTATCAGAAACTGTTTGAGACGAGTCGGTACCACAAACTTATTTACGTTACATTAAATTGAATCCAACAGTTGATGGTCCAGTTGCTGAGAGGTGACAAAATCATCCTCAAGGTCTTGGGTTCGATTCTACTGGTGGGGAGGGGTGTAATTTCTAGACCAAAATGATCCATATACAAAGGTTGGTCTCGGATCTAGGGTAGATATAGTCAGATCGAATGCTTGGAAACCATCCTGGTTATCAAAAAAAATTGAACCAGACTGAAATTATACTGCCTTAACCGACAGTACACGAAGCATATATCGTCGGCTTAAAATAAACCGGTTAACAAGGAATTTTTTGTTGTTGTCTGAAAATGGAAACCGGAGCTGATTGGCATGAAAATCCGGTTTAACCGTCACAATCAACAAGAAGGGTAAGATTGTATTTTGGAGTGATTAGTCCAGGACCAAGTAGCTTTGTTTAGCATTAATTATTTATTTTAAAAAAGATGGTACATTTAATACGCTTTTGCTAAGTTCGATATTTTAAATCTCGTTGAAAAGATTTTATTCGGAGAAAAAAAGAGTTAAATCATTTTTAATAATATATCACTAGAGATAACGGAATATTCTGGGCTAAAAATCACAAGAGAATAAAAAAGAAAATTCGGCATTTCAACCAAAAAAAAAATCGCCATCTTTAATTCACATCAAGTGGATGCTTAAACGAATTCATGAATCGAATAGATCCTCCAGCCTTTTTATTAAAAGACCAAAAAAAAAGAATATATATATATATATATATATATATATTATAATATACACACAGTCACAGACCCAAAAAGGAATATGTGTATATATATATCAATTAAACATATATATTTTCTCCTACATAAATTTTTTGGATATGCAGAAATTGAAAATTAATTAGAATATCCTGAATATTATGTCTATCAACCTGGTTTTCCACAGAAAACCCATAAATTGTATAAAAATGGCAAATAGAGAAAGATTAGGGGGGCAAATTAAATGAACATATAATATAAATGATTAGGTCCAATTAATCAAGAAACATATGCATGTGACGTTTTCTATATCCTCGGGGAACATACAATACAACCGCCGCTGAATTGGGCCATGCGAAATGCCATATCATGTGATTTGCTCTTCATGATTTTGAAAACAGCATTTAATATGGAATAATATCACTGTTCAACTCATAGGTAACAATCGCATCTACAGCTAGCTATACAAATATATCTAACATAAAACTTAATACATAGTATTGTATATATATAATTTTAAATGGATAAATACTTTGGGTGTTTATGGAAAACAAGTTTTTATGTAATACATTTGCATATTCTCCCCCCATACTTTAGCTCTTGAGATTTTTTTTAAAAAAAATTATCATTATATTTATTTCTCAAGCTTTTTGTGGAACAATTTCTTACAATTTCAAATTTCATTTCTACATCAAAATTTAGTTTTTGGTATTTGAAATTTATTTTCTATAGTTAGTTTTTTTTTTCATTTTAATATTTAGTTTCTCTAAATTGTGTTTGAGAAAACAAAGGTTTAATTATTAATCCATGACCACATTTTGATAATGAGCTTACCATCTATATTCAAAGATTTATGGCCCAATTCTATTTATGGGTAGTGGCCCATAGTTACATTATCATTATTCCTTATTTCATTTTTTTTTGTTTTATTAATTGAGACTTTATTTTGTCCCAATGAAATGTTTTAAATGCGTCACTTTCATAGATTGCAAGAAAAGAAAACATTTCTACGAGATTGAATATTCACTGTAGGGGAAAGAGAAGAGCCAGTAAAAATAGAGAGAGAGAAAAGTTTACAGTGAGTAAATTAAAATATATGAAAACAAAACTATGGAATGGGAGGAAATGAGATCTGTCTAATTCCGTACAAAACAACTAAAAGGAAGTCAATGAGGAAAACAAAAGCTTATTATAAATTCAAAATAATTAAATATCAGTATGTATTATTCACTCGGTCTATTTTGACGCCAAATTTCATACGAATGATTAAAATAATTGAATGTCACTGATTAGATAAAAATTCAGCAAAAATAAAAAATACCCATGAATCTCATCGAATAAAATTTATATTATTAAGCATATAATAACATGGTTGACAAAGATATAAGCCAATATACCTCGTAAGATATAGATGTCAAATTGGGTTGGATCCAACGACCCAATTATTATTATATTTGGGTTATAATTATTTTATGGGTTAAATATAGGTTATAACCCATTATTTGTTTATATATATATATATATAAAAGCATTGGTCGATTGAAGCTTTAAATTCACGTCTTGATGCCTACGAAAGTCCATTGCATCACATGATGCGCAAATTACGTGGTGCATTAGGTATAACTAACCACGAACGATCCATGGACGCACATTATTTCGGAAAAAGCTTATACAGCCCAATCTCCCCCCATATCTCTGTGATGTCATCCTTTGTTTTCTCGTATACGTTACAATCAATCCATTCATATTAAACAAGTAGACAAAATGAAAATTTGAGATATTGTTTTTTTGGGATTTTTCCTAATATAAACAAATAACGTGCAAAATAAATTTCGCATATATATATATATATATATATATATATATATAGCGAGGAAGTGGCACCACCACACACAGTGATACAATTGGGTAGGGAGAGAGAGAGTACAAGAGAGTAAAAAGAAAGATCGATATGGAGATAAAAACAGGGAGAGAGATGAAGGACGAAGAGGAGGAGGAGGAGGAGCCGCTGAGTCCGGCGGCGCGTTTCTTCCACGCGCCGGAGTTCAACTGTTACATAATCTCCATGATGGGCTGCAAGATCAGGATCGACGTTGATGTCATCATCCAAGGCTTGAAGCAGACTTTGATCAGACACCCCCGTTTCTCCAGCAAATTGGTTCCTCTATACTTGCACATATATTCATCCACATACACCCACATATACGTATAATGATATTATATCACATACACATATAGTACATATATATATATATATGTCTGTGTATTAATTATGCTAAATTTATTAGCAATAGGTCCGACATAAAAAAAGGAAAAAAGATAGATATGAAATAAATTATGTTGCAGATCAAATATCAATAAAGAGGCATTTAACATCACCGATTAATACATATTGGCTTTCTATATCCCAGTGACAATTTATGTAATTAATGCGCACAACATGAATATCGATTATTACAAATTAAAATCCTTGCATGCATGCAACTCTCTAGATGTCTAAATTTTTTAACGTATACATATACTGGGAACGTGAAGGTGGTGGACGGGAACAAGACACAAAAGCACAGATGGGTACGGACGGAAGTGAACGTAGAAGATCATGTCATCGTTCCAGACATCACACCAGACAACATAGAGAACCCAAACGAGTTTCTTGAGAACTACGTCTCGAATCTCACTACGGTTCCTCTGGACATCTCAAGACCGTTATGGCAGCTTCACATCCTCGATATAAAGACCGAAGAAGCAGAAAGCTTCGGTGTTTTCAAGATCCACCACTCCATCGGAGACGGCATGTCTCTCATGTCTCTTATCCTCGCTTGCACCCGCAAAACCTCCGACCCGGATGAAATCCCGAGCCTTCCCTTTCGAAACCGGTTTAAATCCCGGTTTACCGGTTTGAGGAGGGAACATCGGTTCTGGTGGTTCGTTTCGGTTATGTGGTCTGTGATTCTGTTGGTTCTGAACACCATTCGTGATGTTTTGGAGTTTATTGCCACAGCATTGTTCCTTAAAGATACAGAAACTCCGATTAAAGGCCGGAGAGGAGGGTTAACTGAGAATAAAAGGAGACGGTTGGTCCATCGAACCGTCAGCTTGGACGATATAAAGCTAATCAAGAACGCATTGAAGATGGTAATCTCACAACTTATCTTTTGTGAATCGTATTTATTCTTAAAATTTAGGTTTTACCCATAATATATAGTTTCATCGCTAACTATATTTCCTTTTTTTTGTTTCGGTTTATTAGACTGTCAATGATGTAGTACTTGGTGTAACCCAAGCCGGTCTCTCGCGGTATTTAAATCGAAAATACGGTAATTAATGTCCTTCGTATTATTCACTAGTAAATTTATTCTTATATATATATATATATATATATGGACCTATTAATTTCATCTTTAACTATTGCACGATTATATATAATAGGCGAAACGGAGACAAAAGAAGAAGCAAAAGATTGCAATCAAGATAACCTACCGAAAAGAATACGGCTAAGGGCTGCGATTCTCGTAAACATAAGGCCGAACACAGGAATTCAGGCAAAACCCTTCTCTCCATTCTCTTATAAGAACACTTGCTTATCGAATGAATGATAAGACATGTAGCTTATACCGGACAAAAGTGAATTTCTGAGATCAATTAATTTCATATATTGAACAGGATCTAGCCGACATGATGTCCAAAGGATCCAAGTGTAGATGGGGAAACTGGATCGGATACGTTGTCGTGCCGTTCTATATCGCTATGTGTAGTGACCCGTTGGAACATCGGAAGAAGCATTCTCTCGAGGCCTTCTTGACGTTTACCGTTGGGCAGTTCTTTCTTGAAACGATTGGAGTTAAGGTGAGGTTTTTGAATGACAAAAACAACATGCAAGTCTCATGCATGTTTATTTATTGATTCATTCTAGGATCGGATATACAAATGATAAGCTTCTAAACAACCTATATATGATATCATCGATCGGTCCATTTATTCAAATCGTGCATGGTGGGAAAACATAGGCACGTACATTAATTGTCTATGATAATTAATAAACAGAATACATTTATATGTTTATTGTTTTCATATCGATCTTCCTCCGTTTTTTTTTTGTTTTATTTTGTAAAAAGGCGGAATGTGATGGTTAGGTTAACATCGTATTCTTCTGCCAGCCATATTACATTATATATGCGCATGTGATTCGGTGGTACAGTTAAACATGTCTGCCCTATTGCACATATACAGTTTTGTTATTAATCACAAAATCCAATGTTTCGTGAATATTGACCTAGTTTGGTAATTCTTTTTAGGGAAAAAACCCTAAAAATTCATGAACTTGTATTTTGGAGTAATATTAATTCCTAAACTTGTAGAGGTGCCTATTAATTACCAAACTTGCAAAATTAAACATGTTAAATCCTGAACTTGTTAAACGGTCTCATATTCGTTCATAGCGTTATTTGGTCAAAAAAATGAGTTGACCGATCCGACGTGGCGCGCCACATCACACGCCACGTTGGATCGGTCAACTCGTTTTTTTGACCAAATAACGCTATGGACAAATATAGAACCGTTTAACAAGTTCATGATTTAACGTGTTCAATTTTTCAAGTTTGGGAATTAATAGGCACCTCTACAAGTTTAGGAATTAATATTACTCCAATATAAAAGTTCAAAGTTTTTTAGGGTTTTTGTGAATAAAATATAAGTATCTTTTAATTTCTAAATTGTTTATGAATTGTTTTAGAAAAAAATTATATTAAAAAGAATATAATTTCCGTCAGAAAATTTTGAAAAAAAATGAAAGGGGGTAAATAACGTGGACCCACCAAACTTATATACTTAATTAAGACGTGCATTTTTTAAAAATATTCTCCAAGTAGAAACTAATAACATTGCCAAAAAAAAGTCTCAACATTCAAATGAATATTTTTTCAACTTTTATTTCTTTTCTCTCAGTTTGTGAATGAAAATAAAATTGTGAACTGTTCTTTTGAATAAATATTCATTTATCGTAGAAATTATATGAAATTTAATATGATTTTCAATCTCGTTAGGAAGAGTAGAAAGAAAAAAAA